>NC_092335.1:126276428-126584642 GCF_046630445.1 Rutidosis leptorrhynchoides
CATTCTCCCGTTCCTTGTAATTCTGGAAATTCTTCTAATAATTCTGCATGTGCATCTATAGTTTGAATATAATAACATGTATCATCTGCAGATTGCGGTTGTTGCATTGCTCTATCAACTGAAAAGGTAACACTCTCATCCTCTATACTTAGGGTCAGTTTCTTACCGAACACGTCTATCATTGCTTTAGCCGTGTTTAAGAATGGTCTTCCTAATATGAGAGGAACTTGAGAATCTTCTTCCATGTCCAAAACAACAAAATCTACTGGAAATACTAAAGTTCCAACTTTAACTAGCATGTTCTCCATTATCCCTCTAGGATATTTTATTGATCTATCGGCTAGTTGTATGCTTATTCTTGTTGGTTTTAATTCTCCAAGGTCTAGTTTAGCGTATAGTGAATACGGCATTAGATTTATACTAGCACCTAAGTCTGCCAATGCTTCTATTGAACTAAGACTACCCAGAAAACATGGAATTGTGAAACTTCCTGGATCAGATAATTTTTCTGGTATCTTATTCAACAGCACTGCTGAACAATTAGCATTCATAGTGACAGCCGAGAGTTCTTCCATTTTCTTTCTATTCGTGATTAGATCTTTCAAGAATTTAGCATATCTTGGCATTCCTGAAATCACATCAATGAAAGGAAGATTTACATTTATCTGTTTAAACATATCCAAGAATTTGGATTGCTCGGCTTCAAGTTTTTCTTTCTTCATTTTACTCGGATAAGGAAGTGGTGGTTGGTATGGTTTAACATAAGGTTTATCCTTAACTGTGTTATCTTCATTAACCTTCTCAACTACCGGTTCTTTTTCCTTATCTTGATCAGGTTGTGGTTCTTGTGGAGTAGGAATAGTTTCATCAGAAGTTACAGGTATTTCAGGTGATTTAAGTGTTGTACCACTTCTTGTGGTAATAGCTTTAGCTGTTTCATTCCGGGGGTTAGCATTTGTATCACTAGGTAAACTTCCCGGTTTTCTTTCACCTATTAACCTTGCTAGGTTACTTACTTCTTGTTCCAGATTTTGAATAGAAGCTTGTTGATTTCTAAATGCTTGAGCATTTTGTTCATTGGTTTGTTTTTGAGATGTGAAAAACTGCGTTTGAGTTTCAACTAGCTTCGTCATCATATCTTCTAAATTCGGCTTTTTATCATCGGTTTGTTGTGGTGGTTTGTTTTGAAAATTCGGTCTTTGCTGGTTGTAAGTATTATTGGATACTTGTTGATTACTAGGACCTTGTTGGTTGTTGTATGGAATATTTCGGTTATAATTCTGGTTTTGATTGTAAATCGGTCTTGGCGGTTGATAATTATTCTGATAATTATTTCCAGGCCTTTGGTTTATGTATGAAATATTCTCTCTTTGTTCCATTGTTAATTCAATACTTAGACAATCTTTTGTCAAATGTGGTCCTCCACACTGCTCACAACTAATTCGTATTGAGTGAATATCCTTAGTCATCTTTTCCATTCGTCTCTCGAAAGCATCTATTTTTGCCGAAATGGAATCTAAGTCATGGCTAGAATCGGCTCTAGCTGCTTTAGATGATCTAATGATGTCTTTTTCTTGGTGCCACTCATGTGAGTGGGAAGCAGTGTTATCAATAATTTTGTAAGCATCAGTTTCGGTTTTCTTCATAATAGAACCACCAGCTGCTATATCTATATCTTTCCTTGTAGTGATGTCGCATCCTTGGTAGAATATTTGTACTATTTGACATGTGTCTAAACCATGTTGCGGACATCCTCTTAACAACTTTCCATATCTTGTCCACGCCTCATATAGAGTTTCATTTGGTTTCTGTGTGAACGTAACAATTTCTGCTTGAAGTCTTACGGCTTTAGATGCAGGAAAGAATTGTTTAAGAAATTTGTCAACTAAAACATCCCATGTATCAATCGCCCCTTCAGGTAACGATTCCAACCAATCTTTGGCTTCTCCCTTTAAAGTCCAGGGAAATAACATGAGATATATCTGTTCATCCTCCACTTCTCGTATTTTAAATAGTGTGCAGATCCTATTAAAGGTACGTAGATGTTCATTTGGATCTTCCTTCGGCGCACCACTAAATTGGCATTGATTAGTCACCATGTGTAAAATTTGTCCTTTGATTTCATAATCTGGCGCATTAATGTCTGGATGAGTAATTGCGTGACCTTGGCCAGTGCGTTTAGCTCTCATTCGGTCTTCCATACTTAAAGGTTCCAGATTCTCCATAATTGAATTTGTTGAATCGGAATCACTAGATGATTCTGATTTAATGGTTCGATCCTCAACAATCTCTGTTTGAATGATTGGTGGTTCCGGAGGAAAGTTTAATGGTTCAGGATCTACGAACCGTTCCTGAATATTTTCCGGATTCTCAATTGTGAGGTCGGGTTCAAAAAATGGATTATCGGAAATTTGAACTGAAGTACTTGGTCGACTGGATGACGATTCTAAGGAAAAATCAACGGCGGTTATATTTGTTAAACGATGTCTTGATCGAGTTACAGGTGGTGAACGTACAAAAGGTGGTGAACGTCTTGCTCGGTGCATTCACTGAATATCCTATTAGTTTTAAAAAGGAAAGAAAAATTATAATAAGTTATCCAATCAATAGACTTTTCTGATTTTGCCCACGTTTCGAATAGCCAAAAGATGCAGCAGAGGGGCAGGATTCGTTTGGTCTCAATATAATTGAGGACTGTTTGGCTCCAATAACCCGGTCCACGTACAAATCCAACTATTACTACGAACCAGAAAATTTTGATGTCTATCAATTTAACCACTTAAAATAAATTTTCGTAATTTTAAGAAATTTAGATAAGAAGTAGAAAAAATTCTAAGTCCTAAAAACTAGAATGGCGAGAAATAAGAGAGAAAAAGAGTTCGTCGCAAAAGGTCAAAAAAGAAAAATGGTTGAAAAATAAAAGGTGACGGAAAAATAAAAGAAACTTATAAAAACTTAAAAATACTTAACTAACCTAACCTTATTACTACAACTAACTTAAAATTATAATCGCAAATTGAAATTACTAATTGGAATGATAATTGGTACATAGTAAAAGGTCTAAAAATATTAAAGCTTACAGGAAAAACTAAATCCCAAATGGAAATAACTTAAAAAGAAACTAAAACTTAAAAAGGCGTCGCAAAATTCTAAAGCACCTAAATCTTAGTCTAAAGAAAAAGCACTTAAGGAATTCTATGGCATAGCCTAAAAATCTAGGAGTAAAAATAACTATAGCAAAAACTAAGTTTAAAATTAAATATGAGCTAAAAAATACAAATATTACGCTACAACGATTAAAAAGGGACAAAATATAAAAATATACAAAAAAAATTGTAAAAAGTACAATTTTTATAAAAATATTATTTTTATATTATTTATTTAATAAAACTATTAATTTTACAATTTTATTAAACTAATTTATACTAAATACATTAAATTAAATAAAAAGTAAAATTAAAAATAAAACTAATAATAATAATAATAATAATAATAATTAGGTTTAAAATAATAATAATTAATAATTACCGTAATTAATGCTCGATTAGGGCTTCCTGTGCGCGTGTCAGAGTAGCTCCGCGAGTTGCGGCAATTAAAGAAGAAAACCCCGCGAGTCGCGGGGTTCAGAATTTCAGCTGACAGATTTATCTTTTTACGCGTTTTTCTTTATTTTTTTTTTATTTTCTGTTTATTTTATTTATATCTGTTTTCTGTTTTTTTAATTAAATAAAAGATATTAAAACTTATATTTTTATAAACTAAAATAAAAATAAAGAAACTTATAAAACTTAAATATTTAACAAAATCTTAAAAATACTTATATTTTTGTTTTTTTTTTTCTATATTTTTCGAATATTTAAAACGTATTTTTACAAAACGAATTTTAATAAAAGTAGACAAAAAATCTTTTTTTTTTTTTTTATATTAGCGTTGCGCTTCCGGCTTTTAAGAGTGATTCCCCGGCAGCGGCGCCAAAAATACTTGATGTGAAGCGAGGTGTATATAAAATAGTATTAATTTTAGTGCGAAAATACTATTAAATACGATACAATTTTACACAAGATATTTATTTATTTATAGAATGGATATACTTAAACCTTGCTACAACACTTATAGGCAGTGTACCTAATCGTACAGTAGTGTAGTTTTTAGTAAGTCCGGTTCGTTCCACAGGGAAATCTTTAAACAAAGCTCAACGCTATATTAGTTTACTTTTATAAAAATACAAATATATATATAAGTAATATTATTATTATAAAGGGGGGTTTTTACCGTTTAATGACCGGTTTGTCGATTTTAAGATTTTAGTCGCATTTAAAACCTAATGTAAAATATAAAATAAATACAAGACTTAAATTAAAGCGTAAAGTAAATAACGATAATGAAATTGCGAATAATAAAAATGCGATAAAATAAAATTGCGATAATTAAAAAGTACGATAATTAAAAGTGCGATAAAATAAAATAAATAAAAGTGCGATAATTAGAAGTGCAATTAAATATAAAATAAAGGAAATTAAATATGAAATAAAAGAATTATGCTTATTTAAACTTCCGTAATCATGATGTTTGACGTGTTGATTTTAGTTTTATTCCCATGGGTTAATTGTCCTTTGTCCTGGATTATTCAATATGTCCGTCTGGTTTTTGTCCATAACAGTCCATCAGTCATAAATATAAATTGCAAGTGTCCTTGTCAAATTATTATTATACCCGAAGTTAAATATTCCAACTAATTGGGGATTCGAATTGTAACAAGGTTTTAATACTTTGTTTAATGAATACACCAGGTTATCGACTGCGTGTAAACCAAGGTTTTACTACTTTGTTAACAATTACACCAATTACCCTTGAATGTAATTTCACCCCTGTTTTAATTATTCTAGTGGCTATTAATCCATTCCCGTTTCCGGTTAAATGAACGATTATTCGTACATATAAATACCCCTCCCATCGTGTCCGATCGAGTGTATATGGTAATTTATAGGGACGCCCAATTGTAAATCTTTATATTAACATTAACAAACTTTCATTTAGTTAAACAAATATAAAGCCCATTAATAGCCCATAGTCTAATTTCCACAAGTGTCGTTCTTTTGTCCAAACCCCAATTATGGTACAAAGCCCAATTACCCAATTTTAGTAATTAGCCCAACATCATGATTACTTCGTTTTAAATAAGCATAATAATAACTTAGCTACGAGACATTAATGTAAAAAGGTTGAACATAACTTACAATGATTAAAAATAGCGTAGCGTTACACGGACAGAATTTCGACTTACACCCTTACAACATTCGCTAACATACCCTTATTATTAGAATTAAAATTAAAATTAAAATATAAATTATATATATATATATATAAGTTTTACGTATGAATGAGGAAGAAAAGATGATGAAATTTGATCAGAATTCGGTTGGCTTTATAGCCAGAGTTGAAAATTGGGGCTCCGCGACTCGCGGCAAAAACCCCTTCAAACTCCGCGAGTCGCGGAGATAGTATTTACAGCTCAGTCCTTGGAGTTTTCTCTGCCGACGGTTTTTAATATATATATATAATATATATATAATTAATATAATTAATTATATATTATATTATATTTATATACATAGTTAACTTGTAATTTTTAGTCCGTTGCGTCGAGCGTTAAGAGTTGACTCTGGTCCCGGTTCCGGATTTTCGAACGTCCTCGCGTACAATTTAATATCTTGTACTTTGCGTTTTGAATCTTGTACTTTTGTAATTTCGAGACGTTTCTTATCAATAATTGGAACCTTTTTGATTGTCTTTTGTACTTTTGAGCTTTTTGGTCGTTTGCGTCTTCAAATCGTCGAATCTGTCTTTTGTCTTCACCTTTTATTATTTAAACGAATATCACTTGTAAATAGAACAATTGCAACTAAAAGCTTGTCTTTCTTGAGGAATAATGCTATGAAATATATGTTCGTTTTTAGCATTATCAGCACATAACACATACACGAAAAACACTTCTTGGTCGAGTCTCTCTCAATCTTCATGTCCAAATACCACAGAATGTCAGTCTAGGCTTCGTGTTTATCAAGATCTAGTCTTGGTTTGACTTGTACGAACCCGAAAACCCATAGATATTCGTTTAAGCTCTTTCTATTGTTATTCCACCTCTAGATCATGTTAGGTTGATTCTAAGATCCTCTCTCTCAGCATCTACAAAGTGGTATCAGAGCGTTGGCTTGCTGAATCAATTGTTTTAAACGAGTTCTTGGTATATTTTTGGGTCAAAAAAATTGGTTTTGGATTGAATTTTGTATACTTTTACGTTAAACCTTCGGTTTTGATTCTGGCTCTGAAAGAAAGTACAGTCGACCGACTTAGGAGACAATCGACCGATTTTCGTGTATTTCGACCGATTGTCATTAGTTCGACCGATTGTCTTTAAACCGACCGACATATGATAAACCGATCGACTTAAGTTGTAAACCGACCGACTTAAGTACTAAACCGACCGATTGAAGGAACATCGACCGATTGAAAAAGTACTACCATTTGCCTAAATGTAAACAGAACTTCGACCAAGTAATCATTGACAGTCGACCGACTGTAGTTGTTCATCGACCGACTGTATCTGTTCATCGACCGACTGTCACCAACAGTCGACCGACTTAGGATCAGATTCAACCTTAATCAAAATTTAAAATGTCTGATCAGGCAATGGTAATTACTTCCGGCGTTCAAAACATTTTACTATCTGATAGTGAATCAGGCAGTGCCAATCGTGCTCCTAGACTTGATAATACAAATGATTACATTAGATGGAGGGCTAGGTTCATGAATTACATTAGAGGCCTTGATCCTAGAATGTGGGATTTGATACAACATGAATATAAAGAGCCTTTAGGTACTGATGGTAATAGTAAAAAGTATGAAGATTATAGCGTGACAGAAAAAGAAACATATGCCTTAGAATGTAGATGTTATGCTCAATTGACCCAGGGTTTAGACGGTGATATTTATCATCAATATCAAATGCACTTAACTTCATATTCTCTTTGGAATGCTATTAAGATAGGTGTCGAAGGAAATAAGGCGTATCGTGAAAAGAAAGCTAAAGTAATCAAAAGTGAATGGAAAAGGTTTGCTGTTCTAAGTCATGAAACGTTAGAAGAGACAATCATTCGCTATCGTCATCTTGTCTCTGAATTGGGTAACTTAGGTGTAGAAGTTACAGAACAGAAAGCTATCAAACAATTAACAGATGGTTTACCACACAAGTGGGATGCGTTTATTGAACAGATAGAAGACAGAGCTTCGTCTGCTGGTGAATCACTGACCCTAGATAAATTCACATCAAAATTGATGGTAAAGAACTTGGATATGGAAACCAAGAAGAAACGTCTTGAGGGTCAACAGAGTCCTATAATTTACAAAACTGGTACTTCTGGATTGAGCAATGTTCATGCTCCCTTACAAACAGCGTTTGTTTCTAATGAGAGTGCTGTAAATAGATCACAACCTGCTCGAAATGTGATGTTTCCAACCCAAGTAAATAAGCCTAGTAGTACAAATCAGTCTACCATTAGACAGGAGCCAAAAACTGTAGTTCTCAACACTGAGAATTTAAGAACTAGGCCGCTTTCAGTTGTAGAGGAAGATATGGCTTTAGTTGCTTTGGTAGTTAATTCTTATAATGAAATGGTTGGTGGTCAAATTGGTAATGCTCATTTAGAAGCAGAAGATTATGAGCAGATTGATGAGGATGAACTTGAAAAGATGGATATCCTCTGGGCTATGGGTAGTGTGATTAGACGAGCGAAGAAATTTCTGAAAAGGACAGGTCAACAGAGCTTAGGTGTTACTAGAGATACTAAGTTAGGTTTTGATATGTCAAAAGTGAGATGTTTTAATTGCAATGAGTTAGGACACTTCAAAAGAACATGTACCAGGCCACAGAAAACTGGTTTTCACAACCCATTTCACAATCAGTATAATAAGACAAAGGTTAATGTGCCAGTTGAAACAACGAGCGGTGATACTATCAGAAATGATAAAGCAAAAGGCTTAATTGCAACATATTCAGACGAAGGTTGTGATTGGACAGTATTTGCTGATGATGAAAATCATGCTAATGTTGTTAGAATGCCTAAGACCGAAGAAGAAACTGAAAGTGAGAAACAAGAAAGAGAGAAAGCTGGTTGTGTTGGTACTGCGAATGAATGCATGTGTTACATCTGCAAGATGGAAGCAAGAATTGAGCGAACTTATGCAATGATCAGATATGTTAGAAGAGGTGTTCTTAACAAGAGAGTGTATGAGAAGTTCAAATACGCAATGCACAATGATGGCGATGTATGGACGGATTACAGTAATTCGTCTTCATCAGATGGAGAAACTATTGTAATAGATGATGTCAAGATTTCAGTTGAGTTGAATAATTCTGACTGTTCCAGTTCTAGTTCAGAATCTGAACCTGAATCAGAGACTGAAGAAAAGCAGTATGCGTTCATGGCAAACACATCAAGTGACTCTAAGGTACAAACTGAATTTCCTTTGGTATGTAACGATTGTGCTGATCATAAGTTAGAAATTGCTAAACTTGAATCCATAGTTTCTAAACTGAATGATATCCCCTTAGGATGTATATACTGTCCCGAAGTAAAACAGGAACTTAGGATTGTTAAAGCAGCTTATCTTGAGGTAAAAGGCCTATACGAGATGATGTCGAACGAGGTGTATATAAAATAGTTATTATTTTACTAGAAAAACTATTAAATACGATACAATTTTACACAAGATATTTATTTATTTATAGAATGGATATACTTAAACCTTGCTACAACACTTATAGGCAGTGTACCTAATCGTATAGTAGTGTAGTTTTTAGTAAGTCCGGTTCGTTCCACAGGGAAATCTTTAAACAAAGCTCAACGCTATATTAGTTTACTTTTATAAAAATACAAATATATATATAGGTAATATTATTATTATAAAGGGGGGTTTTTACCGTTTAATGACCGGTTTGTCGATTTTAAAACTTTAGTTAAAACCTAATGTAAAATATAAAATAAATACAAGACTTAAATTAAAGCGTAAAGTAAATAACGATAATGAAATTGCGAATAATAAAATTGCGATAATTAAAAAGTACGATAATTAAAAGTGCGATTAAATAACAATAAATAAAAGTGCGATAATTAGAAGTGCAATTAAATATAAAATAAAGAAAATTAAATATGAAATAAAAGAATTATGCTTATTTAAACTTCCGTAATCATGATGTTTGACGTGTTGATTTTAGTTTTATGCCCATGGGTTAATTGTCCTTTGTCCTGGGTTATTTAATATGTCCGTCTGGTTTTTGTCCATAACAGTCCATCAGTCATAAATATAAATTGCAAGTGTCCTTGTCAAATTATTATTATACCCGAAGTTAAATATTCCAACTAATTGGGGATTCGAATTGTAACAAGGTTTTAATACTTTGTTTAATGAATACACCAGGTTATCGACTGCGTGTAAACCAAGGTTTTACTACTTTGTTAACAATTACACCAATTACCCTTGAATGTAATTTCACCCCTGTTTTAATTATTCTAGTGGCTATTAATCCATTCCCGTGTCCGGTTAAATGAACGATTATTCGTACATATAAATACCCCGCCCATCGTGTCCGATCGAGTGTATATGGTAATTTATAGGGACGCCCAATTGTAAATCTTTATATTAACATTAACAAACTTTCATTTAGTTAAACAAATATAAAGCCCATTAATAGCCCATAGTCTAATTTCCACAAGTGTCGTTCTTTTGTCCAAACCCCAATTATGGTACAAAGCCCAATTACCCAATTTTAGTAATTAGCCCAACATCATGATTACTTCGTTTTAAATAAGCATAATAATAACTTAGCTACGAGACATTAATGTAAAAAGGTTGAACATAACTTACAATGATTAAAAATAGCGTAGCGTTACACGGACAGAATTTCGACTTACACCCTTACAACATTCGCTAACATACCCTTATTATTAGAATTAAAATTAAAATTAAAATATAAATTATAAATATAAATATATTTACGTATGAAGAGGAAGAGAAAAAGATGATTAAAACTCGGCACAAAACTGGCTTTATATAGGACCTGACCAGCAATCTCACTCCATGCGACTCGCATGGATTTGTGCCTTTGGCCATGCGAGTCGCATGGCCACCCTGGATCCAGCCAACTACTTTGTTTTCTTCTTGCCGACGTAATATAATAATAATAATATATATAATATATAATTATATATAATTATATATATATTATATTATATTCTTGTGCATAGTAGACTAGATATTTTTGGTCCGTTGCGTCGGGCGTTTCTTCTTGGCTCAGGTCCCGGTTCCGGATTTTCGGACGTCTTCGCGTATTATTTTATATCGTGTACTTTGCGTCTTGTAACTTGTACTCTTGTCATTTTGAGACGTTCCTCATCAATATTTTGAACCTTTTTAGTTGTATCTTGTACTTTTTAGCTCTTTGGACCTTTTTGTCTTCAATTTGTCGAATCTGCTTTTTATCTTCTCTTTTTAAAATTTAAACGAATATCGCTTGTAAATCGAACAATACCAACTAAAATCTTGTCTTTCTTAAGGAATAATGCTATGAAATATATGTTCGTTTTTGGCATTATCAAATATTCCCACACTTGAGCGTTGCTTGTCCTCAAGCAATATTGTCTTGAAATACTAGAATCACTTCTTTATTCTTCACACTTTGTACATCAGTGATTTCTATACGGCGGTATAAACAATGGTAGTAACGATATGGTTTACAGTCCCACATGACTATAAAAATTTAGATCCATTAAGGAAATTGGATCTTTATGAAAACATTTGATCTTTCAAAATCTAGTTTTTACCCTAGATAAGTTTTCCGGAATAACCCTTTACCGGTGTTTGCAAAATATTTTTGTGGGTTTGGTGGGTTTCAGAAATGAAAATTTTAGCTCAAAACTTGCGGTTTTGTGTCACCCACTTGCTAACCGTGTATTTGGAAAGCAACACGTCCAGTTTACTTGTTCCGTATATTACCTTTCGGCAAACTACCGTCCGGTTGTAAAGGAAAGCGTTGAACAAGCAACTGTTAAGGCAATGTCCCGTGACATGCTTTTGATTATGGTCTATAACGTATCGGACGCAATTACTATCCTTGGTAGGAGCAATAGTAAAGCTCACCCTTATAATTTTTCGGTCTGGCACAAGGTCATGTCTCCGACCATGTTATGCAACCACCGTTCTTACGGTTGACACCCGATTTAGTTCAGGTGACCTAATGAATTCCAGGTGAATTCCTAGGATTTTACGTTCAATGGTAATGAACGCATTGAAAATAGGGTTTTCAGAAAACAAATCGGTTTGTAATTTTTTTGATCAAAATATTTTCTCGTTTAAGCTCGAGTTTAGATATCATCGAATTCCATGAGTTTGTAATTCTCAATCTTTAAGGTCAATCTCTAGGATTGAGTAATATCAGTCTTAAAAGCTGATTTTTAATCTTTAAGGAGATTATCCTTTCTGGGGATCTGATTCATTAGTCTTATCAAGCTAATTTGCATGGTGCCCCCCCATTGTACGAGATAAATCCTTCTCATGGTTAGGATAAATCTGACCACTTGGCGACCCTGTTTAATGCTGAGGTCCGTGGATTTCCTGCTGATTTTAGTGATGACTTTTCTAGATTTTTCGTCAACCTACAGCTGGTCTGGACGACAACTTCATGACCTAAATCAAGAAGCGCGTGTCTTTTTCGGAAGACTTTACTTCCTTTTAATGATGGAATTGATTCATCGTGTAGATCCATCTCTTCTTTTCTTTCATTGGGTAAAACAGTTTAGTTTAGTCCAAAGCAAACGTATTTTCAGTTATTTGTTACAAATATATGTGGCATATGTTTAAAATAACTTGGTAAATTTTCCCACACTTGGCTTTTTATTTTTCTTTTTATCGTCCTCTATTCCATTTTAAATGAATTTTAACATTTTAGTTTGTTTCTCAATTTATGTCCTTTCCGAGGTAACAATAATTTCGGTGTTAAAACCTAGTTTTATCGTTCATAAATATGTATAAACATGATTTGAATTCATTTAATTAAAAATTTTGAAAATTTTTACTAGAATTGGGTAGTCAGTATATAAGACTAGGGCTGTTCTTTTTTTATTAGAGAGCACTAGATTCTAATACAACTACTGCTTTACTAGTATTTTTAATGGTAACCAAGTGTTTAATATAAAAATTTTAAAATCCGAAAGAATTTAACCCCTTCCCACACTTAAGATCTTGCAATGCCCTCATTTGCAAGAAATCAGTAACAATTTAAATTATTGAGGGCGATTTGTGTGAAAATGATTAAATTTTTACCAAAGTTTCCAAATATATTGGCTTTTGTTTGCTGAATGATAAATGGTGCACATCATTTGTTCATTCCGTCTTGTTGTTATTTCACATACATTTTGCATCATTGTCGTCAAAATTACTTGCTTTTGCTGAACTTAATGCCAGTCTTTGAAAACGCGTTGTTTTACCCTGTTTTGTGCATAAAAGAGAATATATACAATACAAATATAATCATACATGCAATTTGAAATGGAACTTTGGCATCCCACTTTCAAACTATAAGAAAAATATTAGTACACAATAATAATAAGAATATCAAACATTACATAAACGTAATAAAATGTTAAGTGTTTAAAATAAAAATAAAAATTACCAACTTATCTCTACTGATCAGGAGGTGGGTTAGGAGGAAAATTAGGATATGGATCCCAATTCATGTTCGCGTCCGGGTTCCATGGCTGATTATAGGTGAACTGGTATGCTGCGTCATAATCATATGAATCATAGGGTGGTCTCATTTCTGGCTGATGTGCGGGATAGTATGCGGGTCGGGTCGGATAATACATCTCGCCAGGCTGCAACTGGCTTATAATTTGGCGCTGATGATAATCCCATCGGCCATGCTCTCGTTGCCGGGAATGCTCGTAGTCATTCCGGCGTTGCCATGCCTCGTACTGCATATGCCTATCATAGTTCGTCATGTATTCATCCTCCATACGAACGCCTAAATCAAGAGCAGTCTCCCGAACAACTCCTATAATGTTGTTCGCCTCCTCCATCTCGTCATCCGCACCTCTTTCTACCTGTCGCTGAGGTCCCTCATATCGATATACCCGACCACGTCTCATCAATAATACCCTTGCACCGTGATAAAGGTTTGAACTTATAGTTTCACCTCCGTCCTCTATTTCGTTCATTGGACCCCCTTGGTGCTTATCTACACCTAAATACTCTCCAATGAGAGTAATGAAAATACCACCACCTATAATACTCCCCGATTTCATCCCCGAAACTACATTAGCGAGATAATAACCAACACAATAGGGAATGTTAACGAAACTCCTCGGGTCTCTAATACACTTGAGGTAGAACAAATCGTTTACGGTCAATTTCTCCTTATTCCTACCCCTTTGTGTAATTGTGTTTGCTAAGAATCTATGAATCACCCGGAGTTCAGCTCTGTCTATATCTAAGTATGTATGATTTCCACTGGCGTGAAATTCATTAAAGTGGGACATACGCCTCCAGACAGCGTTAATATCAAATTCCCTATCTACCCTTTCTCCTTGGGCAATCAGGCTATTACAGTCGGGGCTCAAAAGTTCAGCTGGGGTGTAAATCTGTAAGGCCCTGGCTAAATCTATCATGGACATTCTGTACATGCGTCCACCTAACAGAAATCTAATAAAGCTTCTATCATCTATCCTCCTAACATCACTGTTTAACTTAATAGTACTAAGTAATTCTATACACCATTCCCTATATATGGTTCTACGAATGGAAAATAGGCGCATCCAATCGTTAAACTGAGAATTACCATACCTTTGCACCAATAATTCCCGAATCGGTTCGGCAAGGTCAACTGTTTCCAAAGGTACCCAGTCAATTGCCCTTGGCATTTCAACAACCTTAAAGTAGAGAATGTGCATGTTCTTTTGATAATCTGGATACTCTATCCAACATCGATCAAATCTCAGATTTGGGTGTAACTGATCTTCATTAATGTCTAAGCTCAGAATCCTTTGATGTGGAGCGAATTGACGAAACTGATTCATGAATAACTGATCTTGATCGTGATATGGAATATGTTGCTCCTCCTGTTCTTCTTCTTCTTGTTGCATATGTTGTTCTTGTTCATGAAACATTTCCGGTTCGGGCTCTGGTTGCCTGGATGATGATGCTCCTGAACCTCCAGTATCGGCTCTCTGTAAAACACATTAAACACAAAAATTGTGCATCCAAATATGCATTAGTGTTAGCAAAATAATAACTTGAAACAATTATGATGACATGTTCAATTCATAACACATTTTATACACATTTTCTTAACAATAACAATTCTACACTTTTACATACGAAAATGTGTACAATGTTTTATCACATTTAAACTCTTAAACATGTCAACAATAATCATTATAGCAATTAAACACTTGTTACATGGCATTCAAATCAAACTAGTGCTCATTTTCATATTTTTGTCAAGTCTACACTTTGTCAAATAAGCATATACGAAAAATGTACATCAAGTTCATAAGCATTTATCTCAAATAACATGCCAAAATAATCACTACTAGCAATGAAACAAGTTTCAAATGGCCTTTATATCAAATTATCCAAGTTCATGAATTTTTAGACTTAAAAAGTCTACTTTAATTCTCAAAAACATGTTTAGGCTCAAAGTTTGGATCAATTAACTACCTAAACATGTTACACTACTTAATTTAGCAACAATTCATGACAAAAATCGGCCATAACCTGTTTATATCAAAAAGCCCCAAATTGCTCAAGAACACAAACCCTAGATTTAAAAATTTGAAGTTTTTAGCTTCAATTCATGTTAAATAGCTTCTATCTAGGATATACATGCATAATATAACAACAATTTAGCTCCAATTACACCTAAATTTAACAAAATCAAAATATAAATTTTCTAGCTCAAGAACACAAAAATTCGAATTTAAAGAGATTAGGGGTGAAATCTTTACCTTTCTCCTGAAGGGGTTGAGACTACTGAATCTAGGCATGATTATTGTGAAGTTTTGCAAGAAATTTGATGAAAAATGATGAATTTTTGAGAGGGTTTTGTAGATGGTTCGTGTTTGTGTATGTGTGTTTGTGAAAAAGAGCAGCTCGGCTGAATATTTGATCCTGTCCAGTTTTTAACAGCCATGCGAGTCGCATGGTTTCATGCCCATCCCCATGCGACTCGCATGGGGTTAAATTCCAGTTATATATATATTTTTTTTTTTTTTTTTTTTTTTATAAAATCTTATACTTTTAAAACATAAATAAATAAAATTTTAAAATTTTTGTTTCTTTTTAGGACGAGGTCGTTTCGGGACGATGCCCTAGTCCGTCCTTCGACAAAATTTTAAAATTTGTCAATTTCAAGCAATTGTTTTAAAAGCTTAGATTTTTGGGTTTTTTTAATGTTTTTGGCATACTTTAAATCAATAAGATTAAAAATAATGATAATAAAAGTTCTCGTCCCTCCCTCGGGTAAAGCAATTTCGGTTCAAAGACCTAGTCTTCAACTTACGACGAATTTTAAAAATCATATTTTTAACTTAATGAGATAAAGTAAATTTTTGTTTTTAAATTTACACAACTTAAATATAAAATTCAAAATTAATAATAAAAAAAATCACACCAAACTTAAAATTTTAAATGCATAAAATTAAAAATTCATATTTTAAAAATTCACACCAGACTTAATTTAAAAATTCATATTATAAATTCACACCAAACTTATATAAATTTTTCAAATATTTACAATTTTAAATATATTGTTTTTACAAAGTTTACAATATTAACTTAAGATTTAAATATTAATTTTAAAAACATGGTAAAAATAAATTTAAAAATCTTTTTGTCTTTTTATCCCACTTTTATCAATCAAATATTATCAAAAATATGCGCCCCTCTTTTCGGTAAAGTAATTTCGGTTCCAAGACCTAATTTAACTCATGACGAAATTTTGAAATATTTTGGGTTGATTGATTAAAGATATTTATACCTTAAGAATAAACGTTAAATTTCGCAGTGATGTAATAAATTTTTGAACGATATCAATAATTTCGGTCGCCAAACCTAATTTTATTTAATACCAATTTAATACTTTTTAGCGAACAAATTAGCGTTTATTATCAAAAGGTTAAAAATAAAAATAAAAATAAAAACTGTACAGACATACCTGTGAAATAGATTTCTTAGTTATATGATCTATTATATTCATAAGATAGTCGGTTTAATTGGTTTTCCATGGCTGCATAAGCGTAACCTCGAGCATTCATTGTCTTTTCTTCTAAACATATGAACGGTCCGTCTCTGCATAAAGTAACAAATTCGGTATTTGAATAGGTTTGATTATTTGAACATTTACCTCCATGTGACCATTTTCCGCATTTGTGACATCGTTCTAGGTGTCGTGCTCTTCTTTTCGCTGCGGATTTTGATTTTCCTTTACCAAATTGTAACTTATTATCTTCGCATCTGGATCCTTTTCTAACTCCGTCCATTCTTTCTCTGATTACAGATACTATTTCACTCGGTAGTATGTCATTATTTCTTTTAGTGATCAAAGCGTGTAGCATTAGACCATGGTTTAGTTCACAGGCAGTCTTCATTTTGTAAAAACCTAAAAAAAATAAAAATTCAGAATGGGGGGAGAAGACTAGTTCTTTAGGGTCTGCTAGGGAAAGACCATACGTGTTCCATTTTCGAGAACTACACGAAAACAGACAATCTAACTCTAACAGAAATACATATTATCCTTTAAAGACTTGATTCTCCCCACACTTAGTTAGCTGTGGTGTCGAAATTGTGAGTAACTTCGTTGTCGACTTCCATCGGACCATGTATGTAATGTTTAACTCTGTGACCATTAACTTTAAATTCAATCCCATTTGAATTTATTAATTCTATCGTTCCGTATGGGAAAACTCTTTTGACTATGAATGGTCCAGACCATCTTGATTTCAATTTTCCAGGAAATAGCTTGAATCGTGAATTGAAAAGAAGAACTCTGTCTCCTTCTTTAAATTCTTTTGAACTTCTGATTCTTTTATCATGCCATTTCTTCGTTCTTTCTTTATAGATTAACGAATTTTCGTATGCTTCATGTCTTAATTCTTCTAATTCGTTTAGTTGACTTAATCGTAGACGTCCGGCTTCATGTAAATCAAGATTACATGTCTTCAAAGCCCAAAATGCTTTGTGTTCAATTTCTACTGGAAGATGACATGCTTTTCCATAAACAAGTCTAAAAGGTGTGGTTCCAATTGGAGTTTTGTAGGCTGTTCTAAAAGCTCAGAGTGCATCCTCCAATTTAATGGACCATTCCTTTGGATTTGATCCTACGGTTTTCTCTAGAATACGTTTTAAAGCTCGGTTGGTATTTTCAACTTGTCCACTTGTTTGTGGATGATATGCGGTGGAGATTTTATGAGTTACTCCATATCTTTTAAGAACTTTCTCAAGTTGATTATTACAGAAATGAGTACCCCGATCACTTATTAAAGCTTTCGGTGTTCCAAACCTTGCAAAAAGACGTTTTAAAAAGTTTACTACAACTCGTGCATCATTTGTTGGGAGAGCTTGTGCTTCCGCCCATTTAGATACATAATCAATGGCTACGAGTATATATAGATTATTATGAGATTTTGGAAATGGACCCATAAAGTCAATACCCCAAATGTCAAATACTTCACATACTTGGATGACATTTTGTGGCATTTCATCACGTTGACTTATTTTTCCGGCCCTTTGACATGCATCACAGGATTTGCAAAGAAGGTGTGCGTCTTTGTAAATTGTAGGCCAATAGAATCCAGCTTCATAAACTTTTCTTGCTGTTAGTTGAGGCCCATAATGCCCTCCTGTTGGTCCTGTGTGACAATGGTTTAAAATTTTACTAGCTTCATCTCCAAATACACATCGGCGTATTATTCCATCGGGACAACTTTTAAACAGATGTGGATCTTCCCAGAAATAGTGTTTTATATCACTGAAGAATTTCTTTCGTCTTTGGTACGATAATCCTTTTTCAAGGAATCCACAAACTAAGTAGTTTGCATAGTCTGCAAACCATGGGATTTCTTTATAATCTATCTTCAATAGATATTCATCAGGAAAGTTGTCTTGTATGGCCGATTCATTCAGAACTTCTAATTCGGGATTTTCAAGACGAGAAAGATGATCAGCGGCGAGATTTTCTGCTCCCTTTTTATCTCGGATTTCAATATCAAACTCTTGTAAGAGTAAGATCCAACGGATTAATCTTGGTTTAGCATCTTGTTTTGAAAATAGGTATCTAAGAGCAGAATGGTCGGTATAGACCACCGTTTTTGCTAGAACGAGATATGATCGAAATTTGTCAAAAGCAAAGACAATAGCAAGGAGTTCTTTTTTAGTAGTTGTATAGTTCGTTTGTGCTCCTTGTAACGTCTTACTAGCATAATATATAGGTTGAAATCGTTTTTCAATCCTTTGTCCTAAAACGGCTCCCATTGCAAAATCACTTGCATCGCACATTAGTTCAAATGGTAGATTCCAATTTGGTGTTATCATGATCGGCGCATTAGTGAGTTTTTCTTTAAGAATATTAAAAGATTTGATACATTCATCTGAAAAGATGAATGGCGCATCCTTTTCTAGGAGTTTATTCATAGGAGTGGCAATTTTAGAAAAATCTTTTATGAAACGTCGATAAAAACCGGCATGCCCTAGAAAACTCCTAACTCCTCTAACATTGGTGGGATGTGGAAGTTTAGCAATTACATCTACTTTAGCTCTATCCACTTCAATTCCTTCTTTTGAAATTTTATGTCCAAGAACGATGCCTTCTTTAACCATGAAATGGCATTTCTCCCAATTAAGTACTAGATTTGATTTTTCGCATCTAATTAGCATTCGTTCCAGATTAACTAGACATGATTTAAATGTATCACCGAAGACTGAAAAGTCATCCATGAATACTTCCATGCATTCTTCTATCATGTCATGAAAAATCGCCATCATACACCTTTGAAAGGTTGCAGGGGCGTTACAAAGTCCAAATGGCATGCGTTTGTAAGCAAAAGTACCATAAGGGCATGTGAATGTGGTTTTCTCTTGATCTTCGGGTGCTATTGGAATTTGAAAATATCCGGAAAATCCATCTAGAAAACAATAGTAACTATTTCCGGCTAATCTTTCCAACATTTGATCTATGAAAGGTAAGGGAAAGTGATCTTTTCTGGTGGCGTCATTTAATTTTCTATAATCAATACATACACGCCATCCTGTTACAGTCCTAGTAGGAATAAGCTCATTTTTCTCATTTGTAATGACAGTCATGCCACCCTTCTTAGGCACGCATTGAACTGGGCTTACCCATGGACTATCAGAAATTGGATATATCAAACCTGCATCTAGCAGTTTAATAATCTCTTTCTTAACTACATCTTGCATATTAGGATTTAGTCTTCGTTGGCGTTGCACATACGTTTTATGACCTTCTTCCAGAAGGATTTTATGTGTGCAATACGAAGGACTTATTCCTTTAATATCATGAATCTTCCATGCAATGGCTGGTTTATGAGCTTTCAACACAGAAATGAGTTGTGATTTCTCATTTTCAGTAAGAGAAGACGATATTATTACAGGTAATTCAGATTCACCATGTAAATAAGCGTATTCCAAATGGTTTGGAAGTGGCTTTAACTCTAATTTCGGAGGTTCTTCTATCGATGATTTATATCGATATCTGTCTTCTTCTTTTAGCATTTGAATTTCTTCTGTTGTTGGTTCATATCCATTAGCTATAAGTGTAGCTAACATTTCAGCTTCATCAATTGGTTCATTACCTTCTCCTAAAGAACATTCTCCTGTTCCTTGTAATTCTGGAAATTCTTCTAATAATTCTGAATGTGCATCTATAGTTTGAATATAATAACATGTATCATCTGCAGATTGTGGTTGTTGCATTGCTCTATCAACTGAAAAGGTAACACTTTCATCCTCTATACTTAGGGTCAGTTTCTTACCGAACACGTCTATCATTGCTTTAGCCGTGTTTAAGAATGGTCTTCCTAATATGAGAGGAACTTGAGAATCTTCTTCCATGTCCAAAACAACAAAATCTACTGGAAATACTAAAGTACCAACTTTAACTAGCATGTTCTCCATTATCCCTCTAGGATATTTTATTGATCTATCGGCTAGTTGTATGCTTATTCTGGTTGGTTTCAATTCTCCAAGGTCTAGTTTAGCGTATAGTGAATACAGCATTAGATTTATACTAGCACCTAAGTCTGCCAATGCTTCTATTGAACTAAGACTACCCAGAAAACATGGAATTGTGAAACTTCCTGGATCAGATAGTTTTTCTGGTATCTTATTCAACAGCACTGCTGAACAATTAGCATTCATAGTGACAGCCGAAAGTTCTTCCATTTTCTTTCTATTCGTGATTAGATCTTTCAAGAATTTAGCATATCTTGGCATTCCTGAAATCACATCAATGAAAGGAAGATTTACATTTATTTGTTTAAACATATCCAAGAATTTGGATTGCTCGGCTTCAAGTTTTTCCTTCTTCATTTTACTCGGGTAAGGAAGTGGTGGTTGGTATGGTTTAACATAAGGTTTATCCTTAACTGTGTTATCTTCATTAACCTTCTCAACTACCGGTTCTTTTTCCTTTTCTTGCTCTGGTTGTGGTTCTTGTGTAGTAAGAATAGTTTCATCAGAAGTTACAGGTATTTCAGGTGGTTTAAGTGTTGTACCACTTCTTGTGGTAATAGCTTTAGCTGTTTCATTCCGGGGGTTAGCATTTGTATCGCTTGGTAGACTTCCCGGTTTTCTTTCACCTATTAACCTTGCTAGGTTACTTACTTCTTGTTCTAGATTTTGAATAGAAGCTTGTTGATTTCTAAATGCTTGAGCATTTTGTTCATTTGTTTGTTTTTGAGATGTGAAAAACTGCGTTTGAGTTTCAACTAGCTTCGTCATCATATCTTCTAAATTCGGCTTTTTATCATCGGTTTGTTGTGGTGGTTTGTTTTGAAAATTCGGTCTTTGCTGATTATAAGTATTATTAGATACTTGTTGATTGCTAGGACCTTGTTGGTTATTGTATGGAATATTTCGGTTATAATTCTGGTTTTGATTGTAAATCGGTCTTGGCGGTTGATAATTATTCTGATAATTATTTCCAGGCCTTTGGTTTATGTATGAAATATTCTCTCTTTGTTCCATTGTTAATTCAATACTGAGACAATCTTTTGTCAAATGTGGTCCTCCACACTGCTCACAACTAATTCGTATAGCATGAATATCCTTAGTCATCTTTTTCATTCGTCTCTCGAAAGCATCTATCTTTGCCGAAATGGAATCTAAGTCATGGCTAGAATCGGCTCTAGCTGCTTTAGATGATCTAATGATGTCTTTTTCTTGGTGCCACTCATGTGAGTGGGAAGCAGTGTTATCAATAATTTTGTAAGCATCAGTTTCGGTTTTCTTCATAATCGAACCACCAGCTGCTATATCTATGTCTTTTCTTGTAGTGATGTCGCATCCTTGGTAGAATATTTGTACTATTTGACAGGTGTCTAAACCATGTTGCGGACATCCTCTTAATAACTTTCCATATCTTGTCCACGCCTCATATAGAGTTTCATTTGGCTTCTGTGTGAACGTAACAATTTCTGCTTGAAGTCTTACGGCTTTAGATGCGGGAAAAAATTGTTTAAGAAATTTGTCAATTAAAACATCCCATGTATCAATCGCCCCTTCAGGTAATGATTCCAACCAATCTTTGGCTTCTCCCTTTAAAGTCCAGGGAAATAACATGAGATATATCTGTTCATCCTCCACTTCTCGTATTTTAAATAGTGTGCAGATCCTATTAAAGGTACGTAGATGTTCATTTGGATCTTCCTTCGGCGCACCACTAAATTGGCATTGATTAGTCACCATGTGTAGAATTTGTCCTTTGATTTCATAATCTGGCGCATTAATGTCTGGATGAGTAATTGCGTGACCTTGGCCAGTACGTTTAGCTCTCATTCGGTCTTCCATACTTAAAGGTTCCAGGTTCTCCATAATTGAATTTGTTGAATCGGTATCACTAGATGATTCTGATTTAATAGTTCGTTCCTCAACAATCTCTGTTTGAATGATTGGTGGTTCCGGAGGAAAGTTTAATGGTTCAGGATCTACGAACCGTTCCTGAATATTTTCTGGATTCTCAATTGTGAGGTTTGTTTCAAAAACTGGATTATCGGAAATTTGAACTGAAGTACTTGGTCGACTGGATGACGATTCTAAAGAAAAATCAACGGCGGTTATATTTTTTAAACGATGTCTTGATCGAGTTACATGTGGTGAACGTACAAAAGGTGGTGAACGTCTTGCTCGGTGCATTCACTGAATATCCTATTAGTTTTAAAAAGGAAAGAAAAATTATAATAAGTTATCCAACCAATAGACTTTTCTGATTTTGCCCACGTTTCGAATAGCCAAAAGATGCAGCAGAGGGGCAGGATTCGTTTGGTCTCAATATAATTGAGGACTGTTTGGCTCCAATAACCCGGTCCACGTACAAATCCAACTATTACTACGAACCAGAAAATTTTGATGTCTATCAATTTAACCACTTAAAATAAATTTTCGTAATTTTAAGAAATTTAGATAAGAAGTAGAAAAAATTCTATGTCCTAAAACTAGAATAGCGAGAAATAAGAGAGAAAAAGAGTTCGTCGAAAAAGGTCGAAAAAGAAAAAATGGTTGAAAAATAAAAGGTGACGGAAAAATAAAAGAAACTTATAAAAACTTAAAAATACTTAACTAACCTAACCTTATTACTACAACTAACTTAAAATTATAATCGCAAATTGAAATTACAGTACCTTGGCCCGATTACTTATTATTTTTTTTTTTTTTCTTTTTTTTTTTTTATATTAGCGTTGCGCTTCCGGCGTTTAAGAGTGAGTCCCCGGCAGCGGCGCCAAAAATACTTGATGTCGAACGAGGTGTATATAAAATAGTTATTATTTTACTAGAAAAACTATTAAATACGATACAATTTTACACAAGATATTTATTTATTTATAGAATGGATATACTTAAACCTTGCTACAACACTTATAGGCAGTGTACCTAATCGTATAGTAGTGTAGTTTTTAGTAAGTCCGGTTCGTTCCACAGGGAAATCTTTAAACAAAGCTCAACGCTATATTAGTTTACTTTTATAAAAATACAAATATATATATAGGTAATATTATTATTATAAAGGGGGGTTTTTACCGTTTAATGACCGGTTTGTCGATTTTAAAACTTTAGTTAAAACCTAATGTAAAATATAAAATAAATACAAGACTTAAATTAAAGCGTAAAGTAAATAACGATAATGAAATTGCGAATAATAAAATTGCGATAATTAAAAAGTACGATAATTAAAAGTGCGATTAAATAACAATAAATAAAAGTGCGATAATTAGAAGTGCAATTAAATATAAAATAAAGAAAATTAAATATGAAATAAAAGAATTATGCTTATTTAAACTTCCGTAATCATGATGTTTGACGTGTTGATTTTAGTTTTATGCCCATGGGTTAATTGTCCTTTGTCCTGGGTTATTTAATATGTCCGTCTGGTTTTTGTCCATAACAGTCCATCAGTCATAAATATAAATTGCAAGTGTCCTTGTCAAATTATTATTATACCCGAAGTTAAATATTCCAACTAATTGGGGATTCGAATTGTAACAAGGTTTTAATACTTTGTTTAATGAATACACCAGGTTATCGACTGCGTGTAAACCAAGGTTTTACTACTTTGTTAACAATTACACCAATTACCCTTGAATGTAATTTCACCCCTGTTTTAATTATTCTAGTGGCTATTAATCCATTCCCGTGTCCGGTTAAATGAACGATTATTCGTACATATAAATACCCCGCCCATCGTGTCCGATCGAGTGTATATGGTAATTTATAGGGACGCCCAATTGTAAATCTTTATATTAACATTAACAAACTTTCATTTAGTTAAACAAATATAAAGCCCATTAATAGCCCATAGTCTAATTTCCATAAGTGTCGTTCTTTTGTCCAAACCCCAATTATGGTACAAAGCCCAATTACCCAATTTTAGTAATTAGCCCAACATCATGATTACTTCGTTTTAAATAAGCATAATAATAACTTAGCTACGAGACATTAATGTAAAAAGGTTGAACATAACTTACAATGATTAAAAATAGCGTAGCGTTACACGGACAGAATTTCGACTTACACCCTTACAACATTCGCTAACATACCCTTATTATTAGAATTAAAATTAAAATTAAAATATAAATTATAAATATAAATATATTTACGTATGAAGAGGAAGAGAAAAAGATGATTAAAACTCGGCACAAAACTGGCTTTATATAGGACCTGACCAGCAATCTCACTCCATGCGACTCGCATGGATTTGTGCCTTTGGCCATGCGAGTCGCATGGCCACCCTGGATCCAGCCAACTACTTTGTTTTCTTCTTGCCGACGTAATATAATAATAATAATATATATAATATATAATTATATATAATTATATATATATTATATTATATTCTTGTGCATAGTAGACTAGATATTTTTGGTCCGTTGCGTCGGGCGTTTCTTCTTGGCTCAGGTCCCGGTTCCGGATTTTCGGACGTCTTCGCGTATTATTTTATATCGTGTACTTTGCGTCTTGTAACTTGTACTCTTGTCATTTTGAGACGTTCCTCATCAATATTTTTAACCTTTTTAGTTGTATCTTGTACTTTTTAGCTCTTTGGACCTTTTTGTCTTCAATTTGTCGAATCTGCTTTTTATCTTCTCTTTTTAAAATTTAAACGAATATCGCTTGTAAATCGAACAATACCAACTAAAATCTTGTCTTTCTTAAGGAATAATGCTATGAAATATATGTTCGTTTTTGGCATTATCACGAGACTAATTTAACTCAGTTTAACAATAAAAAGGAATTCAGGGAGACAATCAAAACTCTAGAAAATCAAGTTCATGATTTAAGAGCTACAATTTCAGGTGACCAAAAGGCCATAATGATGTACTTAAATCAACTTGAATGTGCTAAGAGAGAAAAGGAAGAGTTTAAGATTAAGTATGAGTCAGAAAAGGCTAGAAATGACACTTGGCAGCGAATGTCATATGTCATTGACTATACTGTCTATAACAAGAATGATGGTAAAAAGGGTTTAGGTTATAAAGAGTGTCCTCCTCCTCTTAGGAATGAGTACATTAATAAACCTTCTGATTCTTGCCTTAGTGAAATCCTAAGTGTTAAGCCTGTAGAGAATGAAAAATTAGACAGCACTAAGCTGATTGTTGAATACTTAGCTGAGGACAGTAAATCTGATTCAGAGTATGAAAAAGTTTCAGAGTTTGTGACACCAAAATCCAAACCAATTACTATCCTGAAAAATCCATTGAATGCTAGTAAGGCTAGTGAAAGCGGACAACCCACACCTAGAAAATAAGTAAACTCTAGGAACGCTAATGGAAAGAAAATATTTCAGACACCTGTCAAGTATCAGCAGGGACTCAACCTAGATAAAGAATATGTTCTTACACAAGCACCTGAAGAACTATTTAATAAAAGGAGCCCTAATACTAACAATGTGCCTAAATATGTGCATCCTAACCGTCGACCAGGCTTGAAACATCATGTTGAGAAGCCTATGCCACCCATGAAACAGTCTTTTCCCAATAAGCATCTGAGTTCAAAAACACGTACAAAAGAAACTCAAAACTGTAATAAATGTGGGAAAAAGGGTCACTGTGCTGTTAACTGTCAACAGCGTTGGAAAACACCAAAAAGAAAATCTGACACTGAAAAGAAAACTACACACTATGCTTCTAGTTCCAGTTCCATAGGTACTTCAAGTAATAGTTCAAAAGGTTTTTATAAACCAAAGTCAAATTCTATTGCTAATTCATCCACAAGGGTACAGTCAGGTGTGAATAAAATTTTTCAAACGAATGACTATTATGAGAAATCTGTTGGTAAACGTACCGTTTGGAAGCCTAAAATCGAGACAAAGGTTGTTGACAAGTCCAATGATCCATCAGGATTAAAGGGTCAATGGATGGATGTGCAAGTTATTGGTGTCGATGGGAGACCCACTGCCATTCGGGCATGGGTGTCCATCTCAAACTAACTTCTTTTCTTGTTGTGCAGGTTGCCTACGATCCGAGTAGAAATACCTGGATTGTTGATAGTGGGGCGTCCCGGCACATGACAGGAAATATGTCCTTACTTTCTAATGTCAAATCAGTAAATGGAGGATCTGTTTCTTTTGCAGGAGATGAAGGAGGTTTTATTACAGCTCAGGGTGTGATTGCTAATGTTAATGTTAGTTTTGATAAAGTGAATTTTGTGAAGCAGATGTCAAATAATCTGCTGTCAGTTTCGCAAGTAGCAGATAAAAAGCATAAGGTTGCCTTTGATGATCAAAGATGCTACATTTTGAAGAAAGAGTATGTAATACCGGAAGAGATGATTCTTATGACAGCTCTCAGAAATAAAGATTTGTATATTTTGGATATGTCAACAGCCTATGTTAAAGCTGCAACAGGTCATCAAGCTTTCATATCCAAAGCTACAGAACAAGAATCAATTTCATGGCACAAGCGTATGGGTCATTTGAGCTTGAGAAAGATGAACAATCTTGTTCATAATAATATGATTGAGGGAGTAAATGTTAAGAGTTTTCAAATTCCTGAAGGATGTCTTCCGTGTAAGAAAGGGAAACAGACTAAAAAGTCACATGCAACAAAGAAACATCATTCAATTGTTGTTCCTCTAGAGTTGTAACATACGGATCTCTTTGGTCCGATTAATCGAACAAGCATCTCTGGAGATTCATATTGTTTGGTAGTGACTGATGAATACTCACGATACTCTTAGGTAGTGATGTTAAAGAAGAAGTCTGACATGTTTGACAATATAAAGTTGTTGTTTTTGAAGCTGGAATCTTTGTACAAGTTAAAGGTTAGGAAGACTCGAACAGATAATGGTACTGAATTCAAGAATCAGCAGATGGAGAGTTTCTGCAATGAGAAAGGCATTCAACAACAGTTCAGTCCAGCTTATACTCCGCAATCAAATGGTGTTGCTGAAAGACGTAACAGAACGTTAATTGAAACTGCGAGAACTATGTTAGCCGACTCAAGTTTACCGGTTAACTTCTGGAGTGAAGTTGTGGCTACAGCATGTTATACAATGAACCAATTGTTAGTAGTCAAGAGACATGGAAAGACTTGCTATGAATTGCTACATAAAAGGAAGCCTAACATTAAACATTTCGAACCCTTTGGTGCACCGTGTTCAATCATGATACGAGATACTGGAGGAAAATTTAATCCTAAGGCTGTTCCTGTTATATTTCTTGGTTATGGGAATCCAAACAAAAGAGTTTTCAACACTGTATCTAAACGTGTTGAAGAACATTTCGAAGTAGATGTTCAAAGAAATGCTGCTATTCCTGCTGGGAAAGGTTTTTCATGGCAGTTTGATTATGAAAATTTGTTTGATTCTTTTGGTCTTCCGTCTGTTGCTACTGATGATGAAGTTATTGCAAGATTACTGAATGAAATGCAGACGTCTCCATCACAAATGGTTCCGAAATCTCAAACGGCACCACAACATCACCCAGTGCCGCAACAACAACTTGTTCAAGATGATGAAGAATCCGGTGATTATCAAGATGATCCATCTTATGATGGATCTGATTCTGAAGAGGAGTCACAACCTATAGATAGTGGCGAAAGTGTTCATAATCTGCCACAAAATGTAGAAGTTCAGGAAGAACAACCAGAACCTGAAGGTGTTCGTAGATCATCACGAACAGTTGTCCTACCTCGACACTTAGATGATTTTATTGTTGATTCGAAAGGAGTTTCTGGAGCACCATCAAATGATGCCTCAACGTCTGAAAATCAGAAAGCTTCAACTGAGAATGTTATGCAAGCTTTCTATTCTTCACTAAATAGGTCAGGCAAACTCTTCTTACATGCATATTCATGCTTTGTGTGTCAAATTGAACCAAATTCTGTTGAGGAAGCTCTTCTTTATGATGATTGGGTAAATGCCATGCAAGAAGAGCTTTTGCAATTCAAGCATTTAGGAGTATGGAAACTAGTGACTCCGCCTCATGGTTGCAAACCTTATGGGCTTCGATGGGTATGGAAGAATAAAAAAGACGAGCAAGGTATTGTAATTCGAAATAAAGCTAGATTGGTTGTGAAGGGATATCAGCAGATCCCTGATATAGATTATGATGAAGTATTTGCACCAGTGGCTAGACTTGAGGCAATTCGAATATTTTTGGCATTCGCATCTTTTAAAGGCTTCAAGGTCTATCAAATGGATGTCAAAAGCGCCTTTTTGTACGGGACTCTCAATGAGACCGTGTTTGTTAAACAACCACCGGGTTTTACAGATCCACACTCTCCAGAAAAGGTATATCGTCTAGAAAAAGCACTGTATGGGCTTCATCAAGCTCCAAGAGCGTGGTATGGTACGTTGTCCAACTATATGATTGATAATGGTTTCAGAAGAGGTGTCATCGATCAGACACTTTTCATCAAAGAAAAGGGCAAGCATATAATGCTAGTACAGGTGTATGTGGATGATATTATCTTTGGATCTATAGATAAGACGATGGTGGATGATTTTGAGGAGGTAATGTAGAAACGGTTCAAGATGAGTTCAATGGGAACTATCAAATTCTTCCTTGGTATTCAGGTTGTACAAACAAATCAGGGTATCTTTTTACATCAGACAAAATATGTATCAGATATTCTGAAAAGATTCAAAATGGAAGATGAGCGTCCTGCAAGGACGCCGCTATCGGTGAATCACGGGATTACACCGGATAATGAAGGTGATAAGGTTGATCAAACCTTATATAGAGCCATCATTGGTTCGTTGATGTATCTAACAGCGTCTCGCCCTGATATCATGTTCGTAGTTTGTTTATGTGTTCGCTATCAAGCAAATCGGAATGTACATCATTTGCTTGTGGTGAAAAAGATTATCAGTTATTTAAAGCAAACTCTGAATTTGGGCCTATGGTATCCCTGTGATAATGATTTTGTACTGACGGCTTATAGTGATTCCGACTATGGTGGATGCAAGAAAGATTTTAAGTCAACATCAGGAGGTTGTCAATTCCTTGGAATCAGACTAGTTACATGGCAGTGCAAGAAGCAGACAGCAGTGGCCTTGTCCACTTGTGAAGCTGAATACATTGCTGCAGCAAGCTGTGCATCTCAGGTTGTGTGGATACAACAGCAGCTTCGTGACTACGGTTTGCATATTTCTAACACTCCTATTTTTGTTGATAATACTGCTGCCATAGCTGTTACGAAAAATCCTGTGAATCACTCTAAGACCAAACACATAGGGATTAAATATCATTTTATTCGAGACTGTTATGAGAAAAGGCTAATTGATGTTATCCAAATTGGCACAACTACGCAAAGGGCTGATCTTTTCACAAAAGCTTTTGATAAACCGCGTTTTGATTTCTTGTTAACTGAGTTAAGTGTCAAAATATTGTCAGATGTCGTTCCTGACGAAGAGACCAACGAGTAACTTCATTTTATGTGTTCTGCTTGCATAGCTGTATATACTGTGTGGTTATATTTCTTTTTCTTTCTGATTGTTTCTGTATGTTTAAAATCCAAAAACCAAAAAGATTTTAGATTTTTAGTATTTTAGGGGGAGTAATGAATGCAACATCAGATATTCAGAAAAAAAAAGAAAAAAAACGAGTTTGATCTATATAAAAATGGGATACGGACTTAATCATAGAATGAGATGATCATAATCACAATCATGTAAATATCTTGATAAGGAACTCATGGAAAGGTTTACAGCGGTTGAGGGTAGTCACTTAATTACCACAGGTGCATACTTTAAAGAAAATTGTTGAGGAAATCAACAAAAGGTGAGGGTATCCCCTATCATGATGTATAATCTAGAAACACATGATGTAGAATATCCCCAAGCAAATTCCAAATTGCTGCACCATCGAGTCTCACGACTAATTGGGATATTCAAGCGATCAATAAGCGTTGAAAATGTTCTAATTGACTATGCATACCGACTTCTATCAAACTTTAATTCTTGAATCGTACCTAAACTCCAAAATAGTAAGTTTATCTCAATAAGAGTGTCTTTCCTGTGAACGGGTTGAAAAGTGTGGTTCTATATTACAGACAGTCCATGAATGAATGATTTAAGTTAATTGATACACAAATGAAGAAAAGAGATCTTCATCGCAAGGAAGTCAATTCGAGAACTAAATCAAAGTCAAGACTGCAATGTGTTGTTTATAAAAAAAAAAAAAAAAAAAAAAAGGCACATTGCATATCAAGTTATTATATCATGAAAACAAAAGTGAAATCATGGAAGACGAAAATATCAAGGTTAAGATAATGATGAAATCAAGAAGAGAAGTCTTTGCAAGAATACAAATGAGTGTGAAGATTACCAAGAAGAACTTAAATCATTCATACTTCAACAAAACCATTCTATTGGACTTATTATCATTGTCTGTGATATGGGACTGTACCCATTAAGGCCTAGACAGCGAAAGATGTTTTCAGAGAGATATTCTGAATACTCACTTATTAAGAAAGCTACGTCTTTCATTCCGTTTCCTCCAATAACTTTAATAATAAAGAAGGAATGAGATTGATAGCAGTTGGTTGATTGCACGATTGATAGAATATTGAATATACTATGAGATCCATCAGAATCATATGAATTGAAAAGTATACGTTACGATAGAAGCTAATGGCTGACAGGGATATTCCAAAATTACTCTGAGAATCTTCCTGTTCAATTAGACCTATCGTATGTGCTTGTGGTAACGGAAAGCATCAATAGACTTGTGCTCAATTGACTACCTAATAAATCGTGCGATCTCAAATGATGTCTAAGTCAATGATTGAATCTAACATAGCAATATGTTAATGTAATTAATTAACTTGATCATCAAAATGTCTAAGAGGAAACTCTGTAAATGTTTAATGAATCTAGAAACCATGTTAAAATCTTTTCTCTGTTATTGTTTGCTTTTACTTGTGAAATTTTGTGTACATACTGTTGTCTGAATGTTAATTGAACATGTATACATTTTGATAATTTAGCTTCTTTAGGTTTATGACTTACAGAAACTGCTTCCTGTAAATAACATGTTTTATGCCATACATCTTGGATCTTTCTTAACCTTGATCATTGACTTTCTGACATGAATTGTACTTCATTTGCATTGTTATTGTGAAATGTTTTAAAATCCTAAAAACTACAAAAAGATTTTTCAGTGTGTTGATATTTATTTTGAAAAATACAAAAACATTTTATTTGTTTGCTTATGTGAATATGTGTATATTTCCTTGAAGTTACAAATAGTGTCTCGACGTCAAAAAGAAACGAACTACACATCTCAAATCATAAACTTGTTAAAGTCTTCAAAACGAAAATATTTTGTGTGTAAAATCAGCCAGTGGATGTGAATAGAGGGAATTATCGGGGGTTATGTATCGAAAAATAATTTTTTAATTAGGAGGAGACAGTCGACCGATTTGTACTATAAGTCGGTCGACATTGAACAAAAATCGACCGACTTACTTGCTTGTTACATATGTCGGACGTTTGTTACATATGTCGGTCGTTTGTCACGTGTATCGACCGATTGTCACGTATGTCGGTCGACATAACACCAAAGTCGACCGATTGTCGAGCTGAGTATAAAAAGGCCTCAGACGGTCGATTTTCTTTATCTCGTGCGATTGTGTTGATTTACCAAAAATTCGAATTTTGCAAGGAAGATTTTTTGATCGTGTTTTTCGTATACATCTTTGAATTGTGATTCCAGCGCCGTTAACCAATCTAGGTAATTCTTTTTAAATCGAAAGTTATTGAAGTTTTCGTGTTTACTTTTCTGTTTTGATTCAATGTGTGGTGTTTAGGACCTGTAATTGGTAATTGTTGAATAGATAATGTTAATCGGCCTCCTCTGTACATGTATTAGACTTTGATTGAGTCAAAACACCATAAAATCGAAGAATTTATGTTTAGATCTGTGTTTTGCTTCGTTTAATCAGTCGGCCGATTGTCCTTGAAAATCGACCGACTTAGCGTATGTCATCCGACTTTATAAGTCAATCGATTTACCTGTATGTCGATCGACTGTCCTTGAAAATCGACCGACTTACATTGTATGTCGACCGACTGTTGTTTCCTGTATTTTTTTTTTAATTTTTCGATTTAACGCTTTTCGATTATTGTATATATGTTTGTATAGCAGAATAAATGGCTCAACTAGGTAGTCCAGTGAACGAAGACGTACATGAGGAAGAGGTGATTCTGTCCAAGAATCTTCCAGGCCTGACGGCAAGCGAAAATGACAATCTAGAGGCATGTCTAAACGAGGAAGGACCTGAAGCAAAGGAAGGCTTCGTTGATATTATCAAATTCTTGAAAAGGTCCAGGATTCATACTGCAATAACTCTAGAATGCAAGGCATACTACTCACACCAACGAGAATTCTGGAACAATGCTTCTATCGTCACTGAACAAGGAAGAAAGGTGATACGAAGCAGCGTTGGTGGTACAATTGTAAAGATCTCGGCACAGACAGTTCGTGAAGACTTAGGTTTTCCAGATAATGATTCTATGCCAGTCACACTGAATAGAACTAAGGTCCGAAGGTGTCTAGTAAGATGTGGATAATCTGGTGATCCAATGAAAGGAGCTGTTAAGAGAACTCGATTCTGTCATCAATACAAATACCTAACTTTGGTGTTGTTGAGATGCATGAGTCCAATGGTAGGCGGTTTTGATGAGCTGAATGAGACTTATAGCTCAATGTTTGCAGCACTAGTTCTTCATGCGGACTTCAACTTCTCCGAAGTAATTTTCAGAAGCATGTTGGTGAACGTGAAAAAGAAGAGCCACTTAATGTTTCCTAGGTTCTTGCAGGTGATGATTGAAAAGCAAGTGCAAGGTTTGAATAAGGTTTGGGAGGATGAGATTAAGCTGAATCATCTGAACGATTTGACTTTCAATCGAGTCAAGCAAAAGAGAGGTCCGGATGAACCATTCAAGAGATTGGTTGGCCACCTCGCAAATGAAAACTATGTATGTCCACCAGGTGCTGCCTGTCTTCATGAGAACAGTACGTCTGGTAATGAAGATGATATCGTCGCAGTTGGTGAGGACGATCAAGAGGTTAATCAGCCACCGCCAGTTGTTCCAATTGAACAGATACTGGTTGATGAAGACGATGAAGGAGATGACCTTGACCCTGATCAATTCGAGCTGAGAAAGCAAAAACAATCTGAGGGTCCTTCGGTTACAACAAAGCCGAAGCAGAGGCGCATAAGATTCATTAAGAAGGCAAAAAGGACTGAGTCGTCCTCCGCTACTGAACAGCGACAATCACAGCAATCACAACCACAACGACAACCTTCAGCTGCTGCTACTCAAGAAACACGTGCTGAAACTGATACAGGAGTTCATGCTGCTGCATCCACGACTGCTATTACACAAGATGCTGCGGTTTCTATATTAAGTGAGAAGGTTGTCAATATGGCTTCTGAATTTGAAAAGTTTAAAGAAAAAGCTGATGAACGAGAGAGAAGAAAGGATGCTGAGATTGCCAAACTGACCAAGCAGGTTGAAGATCAACAGGTTGAATTGAAGAAGTTACAAACTAAGTTTGATGCTCAGAATTTGCTGATTGTAAAGGCTGAGACTACAGCGAACAAGGCACTTTCGAAGGTGCTTGAGTGGGAAAATAATTTCGATATTGAGGCTGTTGATCTCGAGGAGGATATAGACTTCGGTAATTTTAACGATCAAGGAGAGGATGAGCTAGGTTTGGATATTGCTAAAGGCACAAGCGAGAACCCACTGTCAGTAATTCCTCTAAATATTGATTATTCTTTACGTGATTTTTTGGCAAAGCAGGATCGTCTGAATCACTCAGTTGTATTTGATGATTTAGAAGAAGGGGAGATCCCGCCGGATCTAAGCGCTGAGGAGCAGGCCGAGCTAGTGCGTCAAGAGCAACAAGCAAGTACTTCAGCTGACGCAACTGCTAGCTCATCTTTTGAGAATCGTTACGATTCTAGTAATGATTTTGAGGAAATTGTCGTAAGTAATGAAAACGACAAAGATTTTGATGAAGTAATTATTGAAGATGAACCAATAGGTGATTTTCCAGAGTACGAATGTAATAACGATAAAGATCTACCTACATTTCAAGACTACTTCAAAATGAATGAAGAGCTTCTAAGCCGTAAATGCGAAGAAAAAGAAAAGACCGAAGATTTGCCTCCAGGGTTTTTACCGGTCAAGATAAATAAAGAAAAGATAGAAGTTCTAGAAGCTGAGTGGAAGATCCTATTGAGGATCAGAAAATATTGTGAGAAGCCAGCGCCGGAACCTGAATGGATGAATTACATTAATAGACCGGCGAATCTTTTGGCTAAAGGAAAAATAATTGTGTGGGCCTACATTAAAGAGTTGAATATATACGCAATAAAGAAGGAGTACGGAGTGGATTACATCAAACATGGATACGAGTTCACGTCTCTACCGTACTTTGAATTTATGCAGGTGGCTAGGCTCAAAATGTTATATAGGGATTATGACGGAATTCCTAATATTGTCTGCAAGAAGATAAGACACTCGTACTTGTCAAAGAACTTTGAGGGATTCGGCCCTCAATTTCCCACGATCACTTATCGAACAAACAAGAAAACGGGCGAACGAAGAAAGATTGTCAAATACAAGCCAGTAAATTATATGAGAAAGGTTCCTGTGATGAAAATGCCGCAGAACTTTAGCCCACGTTTTCGCTGGTGGTACTACGATGAACGCTCAGAGGAGGCAGTCATCGTTTTGGACAAATTGAAGGAAGATGAGACAGACTCGATACGGGTTTTAGATCCCGTTTGGTTGAGAAATTGCTGTGAAGCTGACATCTTCACATTGTACTACAATCGGATGCTGTACAGGCCAGAAAATAGAGTTCAAGCACAACAGTACATTCGTGTTGCAAAGGTTTGCTATTTGAACAATATGGTTACAGATCCGTACAGAGATTGAAGCAGATCGAAGACTTATGAGGAACTAGGTCTTAGGGGGAGTTTGTTAGTGCATATTTTGTAATCCCTAGTTCCATGAACTTTAACGTTTTATTCGATCATGTTGTAACCTGTAATATTGTTAAACGTTGATTGTCGATGTGTTATTTTATATTTGTAAACGTTTAAATATAATTCGTAATATTACTCGACAGTCGGCCGACTGACATGGTCAGTCGACCGACTGTCATTCACTGTCGACCGACATAGGAACTGAGGTATTTAAGCCTAATTAATCTTCATTAATTTGGTTAACAACTCAGCACATAACACATACACGAAAAACACTTCTTGGTCGAGTCTCTCTCAAACTTCATGTCCAAATACCACAGAATGTCAGTCTAGGCTTCGTGTTTATCAAGATCTAGTCTTGGTTTGACTTGTACGAACCCGAAAACCCATAGATATTCGTTTAAGCTCTTTCTATTGTTATTCCGCCTCTAGATCGTGTTAGGTTGATTCTAAGATCCTCTCTCTCAGCGTCTACAGGTATGTTTGTTTAGCTGATTTTTCTTTCTAGCAGGTGATATTGAATCCATGCCATTTATTGAAGCTCTTGGACAGTTTTCGTATCGTGTTGGTAAATAAACTAACTATATATATTTTGATTTTTTTAAAATTTATAAAAAAATTTCACCTTTTCCGGTAGCGAAAACCTTGTCGATTTATGTAATTAAAAAAAAAAGTGTTAAATTTGTTAATCCATTTTAGGTGCTGGAAACTTTTGCTTAATACATGTCAGCCATGTGCAGTTGTGCCTGTTTTAAATGTTGTTGGTGAACCAGTAAGTTTACATAAAAAGTTACTCAATTTATGCTTTCTGATTAGATGTTGAGAAGTGTAAAAAAAAAAAAAAAAACAGAATAAACTAAATAATACTTTGTTTAAATTTTTCTCTTGTTCAGAAAACAAAACCGACGCAACATAGCGTTTGAGGTTTAAGGAGCTTAGGATTGATCCCAAATATATTAGCTTGTCGCAGTACAATGGTCACTCATCTTTCAAAAATCTTGTTCATTTATTTATATTTGCTAATATGATTTTTTTTTTTTTTTTTTTTTTTTTTTTTTTTTTTTTTTTGGACAGCATGTTTTGTATCTTAGCTTACAGAGTTATAATAAATATGCAGGAACTGGATATTAATGTGAAGGAAAATGATACGAACATGGGTTGACCACAAAACTACTTTCAATATGGTCCACAAGTCTTTATTGTTATGCAACACGTTTTCGTTGAAGTCGTCTAGTTTATTAAATAAGTGGACGAAGTATTAGATGAATGCGTTACTCCATGATCTATATTATGAACTCCATGTTCTCCATTATTTAGACTAGTAGTAGTTATTTAGCAGTTAACCATGTTTCACGTAGGTGGTAGGATTAGTTATTTCATTTCATTTCCTATTATAAATATGTATATATGTTGCTTTTGGAATCATTATGAATGAAAAAGTTGGTATTAACCAAAGTCTCTTCTTAATCTTGTTTCTTGGGAGATTAGCCATCTCGAATCGGCTTTTATCATTGGAGTTAGCGGTCGACTCGAATAGACCGCATCAGAAAAACTCTCAAGATTCTGTCATGTTCCGGTAACGCGATAAGATACTATTTATTCATGTGAATTTACTTTTATGTCCTTTTGTTAGTTTTTTAACAGACTCTTCTTGTATGACTATTTGCAGTTAGAGAACATAGTGAGTTTATATGATGTCCCAAATATATGGCATATTCCTTCACTCTTACGAGTACGCGCTTGAATCACCTTATGAAGTTCTTTTTTTGTCGTTATAGTTTTATAATCTAACGGTTTATATTTATTGTATCTTCAGGACCAGAAGGCTCATGAAGCAATACTGAAAGCACTTAACCTTTTCAGGTTTTTACTCTTTTCATTCGTAAATATAAACAGAATCGCAAGATAGGCAGATTTGATAACAGATTGGGTTGACCCACAACATTTTTGTCTGTTTTTTTTTTTTTACATTTAATGAAAAGCTAACATGTAGTTTAGTTCGGGTTGACCCACAACATTAAAGAATAAAAAATAAAATCACTAGTAGCTTAGTTTGTCAATATCATGATATGTAAGCGTTACTGCATTAAAAATACACTTTGGGTCATTTTCTACCCTTACAACCTATTTGACTCGTTTAGCTTATTCATTAGTAAATGGGTTTATATCGCAATCTTTAGTTGTACATAACAGCTACTATTAGTTGTATTACTTATTATCTGACATTTTTGCCTTGAACAGCGTGGTACGCAGACCGGCTTTAGACCCATGGACTGATATGGCTCTGCGTTGTGACAAGTTACACGAGCCAGTAAGACCTCAGATTTTAACAACGCCTTCATTTTTTACCAAATAATTTTCTAAAATAATTTGTGATTCAATTTTTACTTGCAGGTTCGAGTAGCCATGGTTGGAAAATATACGGGTCTTTCAGATGCTTACCTTTCTGTACTAAAGGTTATCTTGATTCTTTAATTAAGCACTCATTTAAAATTTTAATGACATGTATAAATTTTAAAAATCTTGTTTTGATATAATGTTCATTTCAGGCTTTGTTGCATGCTTCAGTTGCTTGCAGAAGGAAGCTAGTTATCAACTGGGTTTCTGCTACCGATCTCGAAAATGCAACTGCTTTAGAAGTTATTATCTTATCCATTTTTTTATTTTTGTTTCAATTTTTTTTATTTAATCTTAAACTTACTTATGAACATTGCTTTGTTACAGAGTCCAGAAATTAATAGGGCTGCTTGGAATTCATTAAAGTCTGCAGACGCAGTTGTGGTTCCAGGCGGTTTTGGTGACCGAGGTGTTGAAGGAAAAATAATCGCTGCAAAATAAGCACGCGAGAACAAGATACTGTTAGAGTATGGAGACATTTATACAAAACGAGAGAAAAAAAAGATCAAAAACAGAGCAAGTTGATTGTGCGCGGTGATGGTGCGCGGCGCGCTCCCTGCGCGCACTAGAGAAGTTTTGATCAGAAGGCTTGCTCGAAGTTTGGGAGTGTGCACGGCGCGCACGTTTAAGTGTGCACGGCGCGCACGTTTGCTGGCAGCAGCTGGCAACCTTTTTTCATGTGGGATCCGATTTTGTTTGATTCTCCTTTTGCTTTAGGTGCAAAGTGGATACTTTACACCTTGAATTGAGGTTGTGATCATGCTAATTCAAGGGTGTAAAGCTAGTTAGTTGGCAAACATGATAATTACTTGTCATGATGAAGATTCCTTGCTAGTTTCTTAAGTGTTCTTGTTTCTCCTATAAATGGAGCTCATTGTATCTCATTGTAATACACCACTCTCAAATATTCAGTAAATAAACGATCTCTAGTTGGTCCGTGGACTAAAGCAATCACAACGATTGCATATAACCACGTTATATCTTGTGTCGATTTACTTTTTCGCATTTATATTCTTTCGTTCATTAAGTGGGTGAGTGATCTTGAAGAATCACTTGCGTTGTTTGGGTCCTAATATCCTAACAGATACCGTATCTCGGAATTTGTTTAGGAATGCAAATCGCTGTGATCGAGTACGCAAGATCTGTTCTTGGTCTTAAAAATACAAATAGCACCGAATTTGATCCCAATAATAAAAATCCTTGTGTCATATTTATGCCTGAGGTTTGTTTTTAAAGTTGTTTAATTTCTAAATATGCCTTTTTTTATTTTTATTTGATTATATTGTATGGTTGGATGGTTTTATAATTTATACAACAACGTTAATAGGGGTCGAAAACACATATGGGTGGTACTATGCGGCTAGGATCAAGGAGGACTTATTTTCAAGTTGCAGATTGCAAATCTGCTCAACTGTAAGAAATTTTGATTAGAATAATAATAATTTCGATTTGTCGAAGAATGCATGAAAAGATACACATTGTGTGACATGTTATCAGGCGAAAAACGAGTGTGTAATTTATACTCTTTAAGCTAATTGGAGCAACTGATTGTATTTTTTATCAGATATGGCAATCAGACTTTCATTGATGAGAGACATCGCCATAGATATGAAGTACGTAGGACACTTGAGCGTTTTTCATCCTAATTACTTTCATACCGTTACTCGTTGTCTATAGTTAAAATTTCCTTTGGAAAAACAGGTGAATCCCGACATGGTCCCGCAACTAGAAAAAGCCGGTCTCAGTTTCACAGGGAAAGATGAAACTGGGCAGCGAATGGAGGTAATGTGTTGCAGATGAATTTATATCTAGGAGAACTCGACAAATCGATCAGTACTCGGATGTTGACCAAGTTTGACTTTGACCAATTTGGACCAATTTGACCTAGTTTTGACAAATTTTCCAAGTAATCTCGTGTTTGACCGAGTTTGACCATGTAATCTCAAATAATCCTGAATTTTGATCAAGTTTGACCAGGTTGACCGAGTAACTGAACCGAGTACTCGGACCAATCTTAAAACCGAGTACTCGCCGAGTTTTACCTAGTTCTGCAACCCTGATTTATATATTAGTATTGGATTTTTTTTTATCATTACTAATTCAAAAGCGGATCACGTTCTATAGATTGTTGAACTTCATAGTCACCCGTATTATGTGGGAGCTCAATTCCATCCAGAATTCAAAACGAGACCAGGAAAACCTTCGCCACTCTTCTTAGGTGCTGCTAATACATATACTTAAACATCATATCATGCAAAGTTACAAACATCGAATGAATTAATGGAATAAATCTTTGTTAATTGAATATATGCAGGTCTAATAGCAGCAGCCAGTGGGCAGTTGGATGTTTTGTTAAAAAAAAGTGTTGGAACAAAAGCAAATGGATACAGCCCTTTGACGATATGGTAACGTGAAAGTGAAGGTAAACGTAAAAATCGGGTCGTTTGATGGAATGTATTGCAAGAAAACAGCGGTTTGCACGTGTGAAAAAAGTTTGAAAATAGGAATAGTGTAGGATTGCTCCCCCTTCATCTTGCCACCTTCAAAAAATAGATTGATTGGTTCGTTCGTACAGTGTGGGGTGTGGTTAGTTAGTTAAGGTTGGATGGATGGTTGGGTGGAGTTAGGATCCGGTTGTTTTATTTTCGGATCGGCATCTTCGTTTTGTATGAGACACGTTTGAACTAATCGTATGTAGTTCACTGGTTTGATCTACTTGATGTTTTTTCATTATTTCTGTTTCTCTGGTGAAAAAGTTTGAATCTTTATATTCAAATACTACTGTATGATTCTTGTTAGTTTTGGAATCAAAGTTGTTGCCATGTGTATTGTGTCACTTAGTTTGAAAATTGTTCTATTTTTTTTTTAGAGATATAGAATCAAACACCCTTTCTCAAACAGAGGCACATTCAAAAAATAAAAATAAAAAAAAATAAACCGCCCTTGAGCTTCTAAATAACTAGAGAAAAACAGAGCTTAAATCAAAGGACTGTTCTTGTTTTATATGCAACTCAGCCACATTTTGAGCATATTGTGGACGGGATAGGGGTCTTAAGTGAGAAGGGTGTGGCTGCGAATTCATCGGGTTTAAATGTGGCTGAGTTGGTGGATGTTACTTTAGGTCCTATTGGGACAGTTCCGGCTACAGCTCCTGTTTTCCCTACTGCTGTTGCAAACGGTTTGGTTGATACATCCACGGGTTCGGGTGCAGGAAAGCCCGATGGGTTAGGGAGTGCTAAGTTTGAGGATAAGGATAATGAGCTGAGTTTTGATCGGCGGCAAAATTTTAAAGGGAAACAATCGACTGTTGTTAATTCGGGGGATAGTATTGGGGTGAATTCAGGTGCATATGATGCACATTATAAGGATATAGACGTGGCACTTGAAGGTCATGGTTTCGTCAACAAAAAAAGAAAATTGATTGAGACCGTGAGTGTTGATGCAGGGTCGGAAGCTTCTCAATCGATCAGGTTGGAAACTAGTCGCTTGTTAGATAATTTGGCTCATGTCGCTACGGGTAATGCTGCAGGCAGGTTGCATTATATTTGTACGGACGCGAATTGTAAAGGTTTTTGTCCAGGTTGGTTCACGCATTCGAGTAAACTTCGTGGGCCCGGGATGAAGAAATTTGGTCCTAAAGGTAAAGCTAAGGATAAGGTAAAGAAGAAGTCTGCGCCGGATACTGCTTTCCGTCTACATGATTGCCTTGATGATGAATATGATGATGATGAAGACGGGGATGCGATCCATATTCCGTTTAATGATGCTCAAGTTGATGGGTCTTGCAAGTGGTCGTACGTGGGCTCGGGACATGGACGACCATTAGAAGAAGGGGGTTTTTTCGATGTGTTCAGAAAGCGCGGGTTCAGCGCGGGTTCAGTCCACCTCCGCCGGGTTCTATCTCGGGTGTTGGGAAAGAATCGAGCTTTTCGTTTGAGGCTGGAGCGAGTAATGGTATCGATAATACCAACACCCGGGATGAAGTATCATCGTCGCGTCCCAATGTTAGAAATGTGGATGACGAGGTAGGTTAGTGGGGTGAGGTTTGTTTGTTGTCGAGTTATTTACATTGCTAGATTGTTCGTCTATATCCATGTATTTTAGTCACTTGTCGTGTTGGCAGTTGGCTCTCGGTGTGGCTCGAGTTTAGTTATCTTTTGTTTTGGTTTTTGTTAGGTCTAGTTTACTGCTTTCGAGCCATGTCCACGTTTGCGTCTTGTATCTTGTTATTCTTTTTCTCTTTCCGAGAAAAAGATTTTGTTATAAAGTTTTCGTTTTTGCAACAAAAATAATAATAATAATCTATACTATATATAATAATAAACACAAAAATAGGTCATCTAAAAATCAAACAATCAATCCTAGCCATTGATTCATAAGTTACCACTAAATCTCCACCATTAAAAATAATTATGACCTCATAATCTTCAAGATTAATAATAAAAAGACTAAAATACCCATACAATTAAAAAAAATACGGGATGAAACAAAGAAAATAGGGGTTGTTCACAATCTCATTCAATCACGTTCGAACTCAAACTGCAGGAAACAAAAACCCTAATTTTCACACTAAAAACACACGGTCTAAAATCAAATTCTAGAATTCATCTTTCTTGTCTTAAATCAAAAAATCCTCTCATCCCAATTGATTAAATTGTTTAAGTAATCAGACTTCAAAAGTATGATACTGATGAGTGATTTATGATCATGAATTTTAATGTTAGGTTGGATTTGTATGAGATCGTACAACCGACTACGATTTAAATCAAATCACTATGTCCATGTCCGAAATCTGAGGTCTTCATGTTGGTAAGAAAATTGAATCGTTATGTTAATTAAAATTATCAATTGATTAATTTTACTTACATATTTACCGGTATCCCTATTTATCGATTGATTAATTTTAATTGCATCTTTATCCCTCATAAATTGTCTGTAATATGTACATTCATTTTCAGTTTCAATTTAGGGTTACTAACAGGTTCTTTATCCCTCATAAATTATCTATAATATGTATATGTATTAGTGTTTTAGTTGCCTTATCTACTATTAATATAATTTCATATAATTAAAACCCCAAGATCATTGTAGGTTATAATTTCATATAACACACCTGCACTGTCTTCATAATTTTAGCTTATTGTGTTGTATTTTTGGTATATATATGACTAAGTAATGATTATAGTGACAATATTATAGCATTTTGGAGAATGGGTTTATTTGATTGTGTTTGATCGTTAACGGGTCATACAATGTTGTTTTGGTCATTCACCCAATCTATCTGCTTATTTTTCATCTCCACATAAGTAGTAATTATTTATTGACTAACTATGGTTTGAGTTTTTTTGAATTTTGTATTTGAACAGTCACACCATATATTCGTGGAGTAGTCTGTAAATTCAGAAGGTTTTGCTTAAAGATACTACCGTAATAATTTTAGAAATTAAGATTTCTTTTTCAGTGATGTGTCCTATACTCTCAATAGCAAATATGGTTCATTTTTTTAGGCAACATAGACTCATTGATTAAGGATTCTAATTGGGGTGTGGGGTGGATGTTGATGTGGTTATGTAACATTGAATAACCTAGATCAGATCATCCTCAGTGAGTCTGAATATGCTTTCCTACATGAAGTTGAAATAATTATTATTGTAATTACTATGATGACCTTGAAAGGAACTAAGACTATGAATAATTCTAACGGCAGTTTCATCATGGCTGTTATAATATCACAGGTGACAATATGGGCGGCTGAAACAGGTAAAGTAATTGGTGAATTTTTCAACCTCTTAGTTTAAAAAAAAAAAACCAGCAAAAATAGTACAACATAAAAGGTGCTATGTGTGTTACAATTTGACTGTTAGAATAGTTTTAGCTAAACCGAGTCGTGGTCGGTACTGATATTGATTTTTACATTTTTTTTATTATTAACACGCTTAAATCATTGAGCAATGGGATTCGAACTTTACCTCAAGTAAATCATATGAATACCAGTGGTGTGATAATATGCTTTACTGAATGTAAGGAAATGAATGCCTCTACTTACTTTTTCAGGACAAGTTATGACATATCTATTAAGTTGTTGCATTCATCTTCTCACAGAAGTCTTTCCATGTCGTCTCCGTTTTGAAATATCTGTGGCTAAATAACGGCGCATACACGGGAATGGGGCCTTACTACTTCTTCAGTCGGTAAGTATATAGTTACTAAATTATTATTGGCATTTAAGTTCTAAAGAGATTGCTTCAAGAGGACCTCCAACCTTTAAGTAGGGAAAAAAAAGAAAGTCCTCCCTCATTTTGCCCAATGTTAACCCAATTAACCAATGGACCTATTACAGCTCTCAAATGAAGGTAAGTTGATCATTGCATTTTGGTGTAAAAATAAAGATGGTTTGCCATGTTCGCACACACTTTAATCAAACCAACTAGTGGTATAGTTAGGAATCCTTAATATGGGTTTGTATCTTTATACTATAAATAATGTTAATGTGTTTCACAAAATGATATTAAGCTATAGAAACACCAACTGATATGGGTATCCAAACATACAACCCTTATAATGCTTAATGTTTTGGTATTATGTGAAGCCGAGCCAGGAAATGGTCAGCTGCTTCTTGGCAAAGGACTCTCATGAATTTATTGTTTCAATTGAACCTTAAATAGCTAAAGGTACGAATTAATTATCTTACAAGCATATCATGGTATTTTAGTGATGCTTACACTATATGGCAAAGTAATTGAGTACTTTTAATCTGTGTTTAGCACTTTAGCATATGTACATACTAATCTTAAAAGAAATAATTCTTGAAATTTTGTTAAGGAAACAAGTGAACGGATGTGCTAAATACTATTCAACAACTTTATTGTGAGGATATTTTTCAGTGGTTCTTTACAGGTGGGTCGAAATCAAAATTGTAGTTCGTATAAATTTGATTACAATGCTTGACATAAGATTTTTAATAGAAGTTTTTTGCGTGCATTCCCGCGAATTCGCCAACTTAATTAAAAAATTCAACAATCATGTCACTTATTTAGCCTAAATTTTAGCCAATTAACTGAGTTCAGTATTCTTTTACTATTTACAAATTTATTTCATGTTATAGGAACACTAACTGATATGGGTAACCAAAAATACAACCCTTATAATGCTTAATGTTTTGGTATTGTTTGTAGGCGAGTCAAGAGATAGTCAGCTGCACTGCTTGGCTAAGCCTCTCATGAATTTATCGTTTCACTTGAACCCTGAACAAATAAAGGTACAAATTTATTATGTTACAAGCATATGATGGCATTTTAGTGATGCTTGCACTATCTCTCTTTTCTGTTATTAGAAAACCCTTAAATATGTCAGTGGGTTCTTTACAAGAAAAGAAATCTATACATACTAATCTCAAAAGAAATAACACTTGAAATTTTTTAAAGAAACAAGTGAAAAGATTTGCTAAATACATTTCAGCAAGTTTAGTTGTGATGACCCGGAAATTTCTGACCAAATTTAAACTTTATCTTTAAATGATTTAATGTTTTCGACACGATAAGCAAAGTCTGTAATGTTGAGTCTCAAAGTTTTGGAACTATATTCATGTAATCAATTATTCTTTGACTGTTCTCGAAGATTCACGAACAATATATATATAACTTAATGTGCATATGTATATATATATATATATATATATATATATATATATATATATATATATATATATATATATATATATATATATATATATATATATATATATATATATATATATATATATATATATATGATTTCAAGTTATTTAGTAAACGATATTAACATTCAATTATTGATTCGATTAATATTTAGATAAGTTAACTAAAACGTTTAAGATGAACCAGTAAAACACTAATTTGCTACAGTATTTTCGAATTGCTACAGTACCCGAAAAGCTACAGTGTTTTCGAAAATCACTATTTGCTATAGTAAAACAAACTTTGGTACAGTAGCTTTGCTACAGTAAAACACTATTTCAAAATGAAAATGTATATATTATATATATATTAACAAATAGCGAGACGATGATTTATAGAAGTAAATGACCTAAACACTCGAAAGTTTAAGATATACTTTGAGGGGTATAGTTATGGAGAATTTAAGTTTATATTTTGACAAAGGTACGAGTCACGAAACGAAAAGTACTAGTTTTCTCAGCGTACGAAAGGGCGTTCGAAAAATCGGAACCGGGACATAAGTCGAGTGACAACGTACGACTTATCGGAACAAAAATTACAAGTCAACTATGCACGTGAATTTAATATAATATATAATTAATTATATAAATTAAATATATTATATATTGAAACGACCCGTCCATATTACTATAAACGCAGTAGGTTATTCATTGGTCCCATAGCGAGGTATTTGACCTCTATATGATACGTTTTAGAAAAATATTGCATTCATTTCATAAAAAGCACACCATTATTATACATAATGCATGTTTTAAACAAGTGGGCGATTATTTAAGAAATAATCCCCATGATACATCGGTTTCCAAATACTACACACGTGACATAACAATCGAATATAATACATGACAAAGGTTTTATTGAATGCAACACTTCATTTAAACAAAAGCATGAGACTCCATGCACAGCTTGCTCAAATAATGCAACAGCGGAAGACTTTCTTAAGGACCTGAGAATAAACATGCTTAAACAGTCAACACAAAGGTTGGTGAGATATATAGGTTTAGCATCGATATAAATATAGACCACAAGATTTTCATAGTTATAAATATATGTACACTCGCAAGTGTATAAAAGTATTCTATAAGTTGTTGAGCGCTTCGGTAACCATACTTAACCATTAATGTGGCATATTCCCTTTATTATGAAATCTCCCTACACTGTACCAAGTGTAGTAAAAACGAAGTACTATACAACCGTTTACGATACTAGAGCGACTAGCCCGGTTGGGGTTGTCAAACCCGATAGATCTATCAATAGGATTCGCGCTTACATGTTCTTACAACATGTAAATATTAGTTACCAAGCTATTATGGAAGATATGCAAGGTGGTACAACTCAACGTAGAATATATTTTAAGTACTTGTGTCCATGACGTAAAACATAAAATGCATGTATTCTCATTCCAAAATATTTGTAGAGTTTAAAAATGGGACTATATACTCACGGTAGTAAAAGTATATTAATAATAAGTTTTTAACTTATTAAAAATATGGCCGTCATCCTTGGATTCACGAACCTATAATAATAATAACGATTCAGATAATAATACATGTGAACAAAATTAATATAGCAAGTTCATATCATATATTCAATCACATGTGATTGTTTAAGTTAATATTTTCAATCACATGTGATTATTTATATTTTCAATCACATGTGATTATTTAAGTTTATATTTTCAATCACATGTGATTATTTATATTTTCAATCACATGTGATTATTTAAGTTTATATTTTTAATCACATGTGATTATTTAAGTTGTCAAGTTTAGTAGTCCAAAATAGTCCGAAAGTAGGGAGTATAATGGATGATTTGCTGAATCAGATTCGAAGAGTGTAACATATTAATTGTGAATTTATATATCTCTCGGGTATTACCTACCCGTTAAAAAAATGTCACAATTAATATTTTGTACAAAAGAATTTTATTACAGTCTTTATGGAAATATATGTGTATATTTCTTCAGATGTAATATAGATTTAATGAGTTAATATTAAATTAAACTCATTTGATTTATGGTTAAGGCTAGGATAGATAATTTCTAAACTTTAGAAATTACATAATCGTCGTAGAATGTTTTCCCAATGAAGTTATGAATCAATACTTCATCGTTGTGGTATTCCTTAGTATCTACAGGGCGTATGACGTCGATGCTCATGGGACAGATTGTGAAGTTGAGGTTTACGATGCGGTTGTTGTTAGTGGTGGTAATGGTACTGTTGATGTTGTTGATGGTGGTACTGGTTATGTTGCTGGTGCTGGTGTTTGTAACCTTTGCACCTTATTCTCCAAAGCCACTACCCGAGTGCGAAGCTCGTTGACTTCTTCTATTACACCGGGGTGATTGTCAGTTCGGACGAGCGGATAAATAAGATCTAGAATTTGGTGTAGTATATAATCGTGACGAGATACTCTGGAAATGAGAGAGAAAATGGTGTTTCGGACATGTTCGCCGGTAAGTGCTTCAGGTTCTTCGCCAAGAGGGCAATGTGGTGAATGGAAAGGATCGCCTTCTTCTTGTCTTCAATGATTAAGGAGGCTACGAACCCATCCCCAATTCATCCAGAATAGATGATGGCTGATTGGTTGATCCATTCCAGTCACACTGCTTTCGGAGCTTGAGTGGGATTCCATTTAGGAATCCGAGGAACTTGAACTGATGACGAATTCCATTTCGTACGATTTGATAAAGGATTTTTTTGATACGAAATGATTTTCCGGCTATCGGGTGGTATTCTAACTACATAGAATATCTATATATATAGATCAAAAGATTTCATAGATTACGGAGGAATTTACGAAATATGTCAGGCAAAGTTTACGGTAATAGATACGATAAAATATGATTTAGCAGATACGCTAAGATATGAATTTTGTCTATACACTATTCATGCAATCAATGCAGCAAGACGTGTCTAGACTAAGAATGATAAGCAGGTAATTTCCTAAGGATGATAAGTAGGTAATTTTTGACACAAATGATAAGCAAAACTTTTGACATGCAGACACGGTCGAAGTCCAGACTCACTAATGCATCCTAACGACTTATCAGTTAGACACACTAATGCAGACCTGGTTCGCTAAGACCACCGCTCTGATACCAACTGAAACGACCCGTCCATATTACTATAAACGCAGTACGTTATTCATTGGTCCCATATCGAGGTATTTGACCTCTATATGATACGTTTTAGAAAAATATTGCATTCATTTCATAAAAAGCACACCATTATTATACATAAGGCATGTTTTAAACAAGTGGGCAATTATTTAAGAAATAATCCCCATGATACATCGGTTTCTAAATACTACACACGTGACATAACAATCGAATATAATACATGACAAAGGTTTTATTGAATGCAACACTTCATTTAAACAAAAGCATGAGACTTCATGCACAGCTTGCTCAGATAATGCAACAGCGGAAGACTTTCTTAAGGACCTGAGAATAAACATGCTTAAACAGTCAACACAAAGGTTGGTGAGATATATAGGTTTAGCATCGATATAAATATAGACCACAAGATTTTCATAGTTATAAATATATGTACACTCGCAAGTGTATAAAAGTATTCTATAAGTTGTTGAGCGCTTCGGTAACCATACTTAACCATTAATGTGGCATATTCCCTTTATTATGAAATCTCCCAACACTGTACCAAGTGTAGTAAAAACAAAGTACTATGCAACCGTTTACGATACTAGAGCGACTAGCCCGGTTGGGGTTGTCAAACCCGATAGATCTATCAATAGGATTCGCGCTTACATGTTCTTACAACATGTAAATATTAGTTACCAAGCTATTAGGGAAGATATGCAAGGTGGTACAACTCAACGTAGAATATATTTTAAGTACTTGTGTCCATGGCGTAAAACATAAAATGCATGTATTCTCATCCCAAAATATTTGTAGAGTTTAAAAATGGGACTATATACTCACGGTGGTAAAGGTATATTAATAATAAGTTTTTAACTTAGTAAAAATATGGCCGTCGTCCTTGGATTCACGAACCTATAATAATAATAACGATTCAGATAATAATACATGTGAACAAAATTAATATAACAAGTTCATATCATATATTTAATCACATGTGATTGTTTAAGTTTATATTTTCAATCACGTGTGATTATTTATATTTTCAATCACATGTGATTATTTAAGTTTATATTTTCAATCACATGTGATTATTTATATTTTCAATCACATGTGATTATTTAAGTTTATATTTTTAATCACATGTGATTATTTAAGTTGTCAAGTTTAGTAGTCCAAAATAGTCCGAAAAGTCCAACAGTCCAATAATCTGTATATATATATATATATATATATATATATATATATATATATATATATATAAATCTTAGAATTACCCCACGGCGTATTGTGTACGTATTGTCTTGCATCAATCTAGAGACGTATTGTATATGTATTGTCTTAGAATTAACTAAGATGTATTGTGTACGTATTGTCTTAGGATTTATCAAAACGTATTGTGCACGTATTGTCATGGAACGTACCAAGATTATTATATATATACAATCTCGAAATTAATCAAGATTATAATATTTTGTTATACTAATGATAACATGTCCAAATATATATAGGATATAGGAAAAGTTAACAAGGATATGGTTAATATAGTTTTTATAATATAAATTTCGTCCATACCACGTTAATTTTAGCAGATTTTGTTTTGCTCGCCAAATATTCATTACAACTCCGTTTAAAGTGAATCAAATTGCTATGGATTCCTTAAGAAGTCAATTTTACAAAACCAATTCGAAAATTCATCTCAAGTAGTAATTTTTAGAGTTTTACCCTCTTTTTGTGTCGGTGGACAGATTTGGAAAAATTCCGGCATCCACCCAATATATGATTTTTGATAAAATACTTCCACTTTGTCTAAAATCATGAAAAAAAATACTGGAAGTGTTATTTACATATATTAACATATTTCCAAAGTATTAGCCTCGAACTCAAAGTCTAAGATAGGTTTTTAATTCCCAACCCAAAACAGCCCTTTTTACTGAATGGAGATTAAAGGATATATGTTAAGTTTCAAGGTGTTCTTCATATGTACAAGTTATAAGTTCTTATATTAACTTAATATAACATCATAATACATATAAATAAGTGTTATTAGAGTTAAGTTAGAAAGATTAGATTAGTTTTTCAAACAAGTTTAGAATCAACTAAACTATGTTCTAGTTTATAAACTCTTATATAGATAGCTATAAACATATGAATTGAACAAGAGTTGAAGTAGAGTTTTTACCTCAAGTTTAGAATGTAAAGTTGCTGGAAAGAAGTAGTAGAACAAAACTTGAGAGAGTTCTTGCAAGTGTGTGTGAAAATTGAAAGTAAAATTTGAAAAATGAATGTGTAAAAATGAGTTAGAAATGGTGCTTATTTATAGGCTTGAAAATTTGGCTTTTAGTGAAAATATCTAAGATAAGTTAAAATGTATTAAGTCATGAATGACACATTAAATTGATTAGGTCATGGATGACATATTACACAAATAATTGTAGATTTCTATTGGTATATACCAATAGTAAATACTTCTAGAAGCTGTGTATAATACGGGTAAAAATACCGTATGAATGCGAGTAGAATTCTTAAGAAAATTGAACAGAAATACGAGTATAGCTATTCTTTATATGTATTGGTATATTATAAAGTGTATTCAATACTTGTAAGGATGTATTTATACTCGTAATACATTATATGTAAATACATTTTAACATAAGTTAATTACGTCGTTTAAATAGTAACATATATATTGTTCAAAAACTCTTTAAATTAGTAGTATGAAAATATATATACAATACTTTGTTAATATACTTAATGAGATATTTAATTATTATATTTTCAAGTTATATATATATATATATATATATATATATATATATATATATATATATATATAAATCCATATATATACACACAATAATTAAACAATTAAACAATCAAATCAAGTTATGACGTTTGTGAATCGTCGGAATAAAAGGGTGAACAAAAGCTTGTGTAAAACTCTTTCTGGAGGTTCAAGATTTATTAAAAATTCATTGCTTATCAAGTTGGAATTATATAAAGATTAAGTTTAAATTTGGTTGGAAATTTCCGGGTCGTCACAGTACCTACCCGTTAAAGAAATTTCGTCCCGAAATTTGATCGAGGTCGTCATGGCTAACAATAAGAATGTTATTATGACGAATATAAGTTAATTCATAGGGTTTTATCATGATTGAGAAATATGGATAAAATAATTCGATTACTCGAAACGTATGAGTGAAGCTATCGTAAAAGAGTGAAATGAGAAAATAGGGATTCGTCTTATCTTTTGACGGCATCACGGTTGATCTTCGGATTAAAGAAAATCTTTGTAATCTATATAGGATTTGATTCTTCGGTGATTAAGGAAATTATGATCCTCTTTGATTTAATGCGATGATTCATCTCGATTTTTCTGTCGGATATTTCACTATAAATCCACCTCCTTCGTTTCCTTTTAATTCACACCTTCTATTCTTTCTCCCTCAATTGATGGTGGTACTGGTTATGTTGCTGGTGCTGGTGCTGGTGTTTGTAACCTTTCCACCTTATTCTCCAAAGCCACTACCCGAGCGCGAAGATCGTTGACTTCTTCTATTACACCGGGGTGATTGTCAGTTCGGACGAGCGAATAAATAAGATCTAGAATTTGGTGTAGTATATAATCGTGACGAGATACTCTGGAAATGAGAGAGAAAATGGTGTTTTGGACATGTTCGCCGGTAAGTGCTTCAGGTTCTTCGCCAAGAGGGCAATGTGGTGAATGGAAAGGATCGCCTTTTTCTTGTCTCCAATGATTAAGGAGGCTACGAACCCATCCCCAATTCATCCAGAATAGATGATGGCTGATTGGTTGATCCATTCCTGTCACACTGCTTTCGGAGCTTGAGTGGGATTCCATTTAGGAATCCGAGGAACTTGAACTGATGACGAATTCCATTTCGTACGATTTGATAAAGGATATTTTTGATACGAAATGATTTTTCGGCTATCGGGTGGTATTCTAACTGCATAGAATATCTATATATATAGATCAAAAGATTTCATAGATTACGGAGGAATTTACGGAATATGTCAGGCAAAGTTTACGGTAAAAGATACGATAAGATATGATTTAGCAAATACGCTAAGATATGAATTTTGTCTATACACTATTCATGCAATCAATGCAGCAAGACGTGTCTAGACTAAGAATGATAAGCAGGTAATTTACTAAGGATGATAAGTAGGTAATTTTTGACACAAATGATAAGCAAAACTTTTGACATGCAGACACGGTTGAAGTCCAGACTCACTAATGCATCCTAACGACTTATCAGTTAGACACACTAATGCAGACCTAGTTCGCTAAGACCACCGCTCTGATACCAACTGAAACGACCCGTCCATATTACTATGAACGCAGTACGTTATTCATTGGTCCCATAGCGAGGTATTTGACCTCTATATGATACGTTTTAGAAAAATATTGTATTCATTTCATAAAAAGCACACCATTATTATACATAATGCATGTTTTAAACAAGTGGGCAATTATTTAAGAAATAATCCCCATGATACATCGGTTTCTAAATACTACACACGTGACATAACAATCGAATATAATACATGACAAAGGTTTTATTGAATGCAACACTTCATTTAAACAAAAGCATGAGACTCCATGCACAGCTTGCTCAGATAATGCAACAGCGGAAGACTTTCTTAAGGACCTGAGAATAAACATGCTTAAACAGTCAACACAAAGGTTGGTGAGATATATAGGTTTAGCATCGATATAAATATAGACCACAAGATTTTCATAGTTATAAATATATGTACACTCGCAAGTGTATAAAAGTATTCTATAAGTTGTTGAGCGTTTCGGTAACCATATTTAACAATTAATGTGGCATATTCCCTTTATTATGAAATCTCCCTACACTGTACCAAGTGTAGTAAAAACGAAGTACTATGCAACCATTTATGATACTAGAGCGACTAGCCCGGTTGGGGTTGTCAAACCCGATAGATCTATCAATAGGATTCGCGCTTACATGTTCTTACAACATATAAATATTAGTTACCAAGCTATTAGGGAAGATATGCAAGGTGGTACAACTCAACGTAGAATATATTTTAAGTACTTGTGTCCATGGCGTAAAACATAAAATGCATGTATTCTCATCCCAAAATATTTGTAGAGTTTAAAAATGGGACTATATACTCACGGTAGTAAAAGTATATTAATAATAAGTTTTTAACTTATTAAAAATATGGTCGTCGTCCTTGGATTCACAAACCTATAATAATAATAACGATTCAGATAATAATACATGTGAACAAAATTAATATAGCAAGTTCATATCATATATTCAATCACATGTGATTGTTTAAGTTTATATTTTCAATCACATGTGATTATTTATATTTTCAATCACATATGATTATTTAAGTTTATATTTTCAATCACATGTGATTATTTATATTTTCAATCACATGTGATTATTTAAGTTTATATTTTTAATCACATGTGATTATTTAAGTTGTCAAGTTTAGTAATCCAAAATAGTCCGAAAAGTCCAACAGTCCAACAGTCCAATAATCGGTATATATATATATATATAATCTTAGAATTACCCCACGGCGTATTGTGTACGTATTGTCTTGCATCAATCTAGAGACATATTGTATACGTATTGTCTTAGAATTAACTAAGACGTATTGTGTACGTATTGTCTTAGGATTTATCAAAACGTATTGTGCACGTATTGTCATGGAACGTACCAAGATTATTATATATATACAATCTCGAAATTAATCAAGATTATAATATTTTGTTATACTAATGATAACATGTCCAAATATATATAGGATATAGGAAAAGTTAACAAGGATATGGTTAATATAGTTTTTATAATATAAATTTCGTCCATACCACGTTAATTTTAGCAGATTTTGTTTTGCTCGCCAAATATTCATTACAACTCCGTTTAAAGTGAATCAAATTGCTATGGATTCCTTAAGAAGTCAATTGTATAAAACCAATTCGAAAATTTATCCCAAGTAGTAATTTTTAGAGCTTTACCCTCTTTTTGTGTCGGTGGACAGATTTGGAAAAATTCCGGCATCCACCCAATATATGATTTTTGATAAAATACTTCCACTTTGTCTAAAATCATGAAAAAAAAATACTGGAAGTCTTATTTACATATATTAACATATTTCCAAAGTCTTAGCCTCGAACTCAAAGTCTAAGATAGGTTTTTAATTCCCAACCCAAAACAGCCCGCTTTTTTACTGAATGGAGATTAAAGGATATATATTAAGTTTCAAGGTGTTCTTCATATGTACAAGTTATAAGTTCTTATATTAACTTAATATAACATCATAATATATATAAATAAGTGTTATTAGAGTTAAGTTAGAAAGATTAGATTAGTTTTTCAAACAAGTTTAGAATCAACTAAACTATGTTCTAGTTTATAAACTCTTATATAGATAGCTATAAACATATGAATTGAACAAGAGTTGAAGTAGAGTTTTTACCTCAAGTTTAGAATGTAAAGTTGCTGGAAAGAAGTAGTAGAACAAAACTTGAGAGAGTTCTTGCAAGTGTGTGTGAAAATTGAAAGTAAAATTTGGAAAATGAATGTGTAAAAATGAGTTAGAAATGGTGCTTATTTATAGGCTTGAAAATTTGGCTTTTAGTGAAAATATCTAAGATAAGTTAAAATGTATTAAGTCATGGATGACATATTAAATTGATTAGGTCATGGATGACATATTACACAAATAATTGTAGATTTCTATTGGTATATACCAATAGTAAATACTTCTAGAAGCTGTGTATAATACGGGTAAAAATACCGTATGAATGCGAGTAGAATTCTTGAGAAAATTGAACAGAAATACGAGTATAGCTATCCTTTATATGTATTGGTATATTATAAAGTGTATTCAATACTTGTAAGGATGTATTTACACTCGTAATACATTATATGTAAATACATTTTAACATAAGTTAATTAGGTCGTTTAAATAGTAACATATATATTGTTCAAAAACTCTTTAAATTAGTAGTATGAAAATATATATACAATACTTTGTTAATATATTTAATAAGATATTTAATTATCATATTTTCAAGTTATATATATATATAAATCCATATATATACACAATAATTAAACAATTAAACAATCAAATCAAGATATGACGTTCGTGAATCGTCGGAATAAAAGGGTGAACAAAAGCTTGTGTAAAACTCTTTCTGGAGGTTCAAGATTTATTAAAAATTCATTGCTTATCAAGTCGGAATTATATAAAGATTAATTTTAAATTTGGTCGAAAATTTCCGGGTCGTCACATATATATAATAAATTAATATGTCGACGAACTAGATTACAAATCAGATGTGAGCTGGAATCCTAGGCCATGCGATCGCATGGCCATAACACACAGAAACCATGCGATCGCATGGAGTCTAAAATCTGGCCACACTATAAAGCTCGAGCATTCTGGTCTCTTTCTTACACCCACATATATCATACTCCGTATTTATATTATTATTATTATTATTATTATTATTATTATTATTATTATTATTATTATTATTATTATTATTATTATTATTATTATTATTATTATTATTATTATTAATTATTATTATTATTATTACTATTATTATTATTATTATTATTAAGATTAATATTACTATTAATCTTATTATTATTAATATTATTAATTAGTATTATACATAAAATACTACGATGAGGTTATGAGCGTGTCACTTTCAAAATGGTTTTCAAGCGGGATAGAGCTAAGGAAATTATGGATTATTGCCAAGGAGGTTATGGGTAATGTTCGGGGGTATATTTGTAAATCAAACCTAGTGTTTATTATCTCCGTTGCGTCTACGTACTTTCCTACAATATTGAATCTCAATATTGATACGTAAGCACTCATATTTTATCTTTTATATATTAATTGTGTATCCATGTCTAGTGCTCGAGTATATATATTTATACATGCTTGTATGCTAAATTTTGTCATTAAACAGGTTATGATGAATCACGAATTAAATATATATGTTACTGGTAAAAGGTATATGATATGCATGTTTTTGGAAAGTTGGCGAAAAATCAATGACTTTTCATTTAGATATCGAATAGTTTCGATGAACGGATTAAGAGATATGATCAACTGAATTATGATTAACGTTAATTGAAATTGCTTTTGAATCTACAATTAAGATTTAAACATCTTGTTTATGAGATTGATAAAATGGATTTTTGAATATTACCAACCGAGTAAATGACTCCTTATATAAGGTATGTCTCGTTTTGTTGAACTATTGTCAAAATTGACTTTTTGAAACCACTTTGGATAACTTTTGTATGTCGATCTCGAGCATTAGGATTGTGATACACTATGACCAGACCTAGCTTGATAGACATTTATTGACCAACATATGTTCTCTAGGTTGAGATCTACGGTTATTTGGTAATCCGAGTTTCAGTCACATTTTGGTGAACGACTTTATATGCTGCTAAGGTGAGTTTCATTTGCTCCCTTTTTAATTGCTTTTGCAATCTATATTTTTGGGCTGAGAATACATGCACTTTATTTTAAATGCAATGGACACAAGTACATACTAAATTCTACACTGAGTTTGAACCAAAAATCCCTTAGCTTTGGTAACTAGTAACTGCCAGTTATATGAACTGGTGGGCGCGAGTAGTAGTATATAGATCCATAGGGCTTGATATCCCCGTTCGAGCTAGAGCACTAGCCTTTTAACGGACGTATGCTATTTGAGAAGCGTACACGTTGGTTTGCGTGTCTTATTAAGATGATTATACAAAGGGTACAAATTATATATACGTTAAGTTTAGTTACCAGGGTGCTCAATTTAGTAGAATATTTTGATAAACGTTTCTGGATGAAACAACTAAAATCTTGTGGTCCACCTTTATATACAGATTATGCGAAACACTAAAACTATGAACTCACCAACCTTTGTGTTGACACTTGTTAGCATGTTTATTCTCAGGTTCCTAGAAGTCTTCCGCTGTTTGCTTATATGTTAGACAAGCTATGTACATGGAGTCTTACATGGCATGTTTATCAAGGATACGTTGCATTCACCAAATCATCACCATGTATCTTATTTTGACTGCATTGTCAATGGAAGTACTATTGTAAACTATTATTTACGGTGATTGTCTATATGTAGAAATCATCAAATGTCGAAAACCTTTGATTTAAATATTCATTTATGGTGTGCCTTTTCAAAAGAATGCAATGTTTACAAAACGTATCATATAGAGGTCAAATACCTCGCAATGAAATCGATGAATGACGTGTTCGTCCATATGGATTTGGAGCGATCATCACATTAGTGTGGGGATTTTTTGAGTGGTTATTTACAGGAAAAGATGAAGAATACTAATTTGTATAGTTTCCTACGCTTGGAATGCAAGCTTGGAAGAACACGTATGCCCAGTTAAATTTTTCAACAGATAACATCATGATTCTGAATTTCTGATCGGTTTGATATAATTATGGTTATAGTTTTTAAACCCAATTTAGGATGACTTACGTAGTTACGTGGGAACTGGGATGATTTGCCCTCACATTTTAAACCGAATTTATAGTGACTATCTAGATGCTGCTGACACTCCTGGCTGGTTGTGCGCCCAACTTCTACTCAACCAATGAGCTACATAAATATGCGGAGTCTCAGATATGTATAAACCTAGCTAGACGTGTAAATGAATTGCAGCATGCCCATTTACTTATAATTAGGTCAATATGAGTTTTGTTTTACAGGTCAAAATCTCAAATTAAAATAAAGAAATTAGCTAAAAGAATTTGATTATTAAATTAACAATATTGTTAATATGTCAATTCGGGTCACAACAGCATGTTTTTATATGTTATCCAACCCGCCCGTCTTGCCACCTATAGCAATACTATTATATGTTTTTTTACGGTGCAGATTGTAGAGACCCGAACTTTTCGATGTTTATATATATTAATTGAGATTGATATTTACATGACTAAATGTTTTCAATGTGTTAAGCAATCAAACTTGTTAAGACTTGATTAAATGAAATAAGTTTCATATAGACAATTGATCACCCAAGTTGACCGGCGAATCACGAACGTTACAAATTTGCAAAAACTACATGTTGTAGTATATATAGACATATATATATGGTTGACATGAGATTATGATGAGTAAGTATCTCACTAAGTATATTAACAATGTGTGATATACATAAGAAATGAGATTACTAAGTTAAGAAACTCGAAATGATATATATAACGATTATCGTTATGATAACGTCTACTAAATACATATGTATCATATTAAGATATTGATACACTATATTTAACATGATAAAATGATATTTAAATATATCATTAAGTGTGTTAACAATGAACTACATATGTAAAAACAAGACTACTAACTCAAGATTTACGAAACGAGACTTATATGTAACGATTATCGTTGTAACGATATTTTAATGTATATATCATATTAAGAGATATTCATACATCATAATATCATGATAATATAATAATTTAACATCTCATTTGATATAATAAACATTGGGTTAACAACATTAATTGAGATCGTTAACTTAAAGGTTTCAAAACAACACTTATATGTAACGACTAACGAAGACTTAACGACTCCATTAGAATGTATATACATGTTGTGTTTTGATATGTATTCTTACACTTTTGAAAGACTTCAAGACACATATCAAAGTACTTCTACTTAACAAAAATGCTTACAATTACATCCTCGTTCAGTTTCATCAACAATTCTACTCGTATGCACCTGTATTCGTACTCGTACAATACACAGCTTTTAGATGTATGTACTATTGGTATATACAATACAATGATCAGCTCTTAGCAGCCCATGTGAGTCACCTAACACACGTGGGAACCATCATTTAGCAACTAGCATGAAATATCTCATAAAATTACAAAAATATTAGTAATCATTCATGACTTATTTACATGAAAACAAAATTACATATCCTTTATATCTAATCCATATACCAACGACCAAAAACCCCTACAAACACTTTCATTCTTCAATTTTCTTCATCTAATTAATCTCTCTCAAGTTCCATCTTCAAGTTCTAAGTGTTCTTCATAAATTCCATAAGTATAGTTTCATAAAAATCAAGAATACTTCCAAGTTTGCAAGTCTACTTCCATGATTTCTAATCCATTCCAAGTAATCATCTAAGATCAAGGAATCTTTGTTATTTACAGTAGGTTATCTTTCTAATTCAAGGTAATATTCATATTCAAACTTTGATTCAATTTCTACAACTATAACAATCTTATTTCGAGTGAAAATCTTACTTGAACTGTTTTCGTGTCATGATTCTGCTTCAAGAACTTTCAAGCCATCCAAGGATCCTTTGAAGCTAGATCCATTTTTTTCATTTCCAGTAGTTTTATCCAGAAAACTTGAGGTAGTACTGATGTTCATAACATCATTCGATTCATACATATAAAGCTATCTTATTCGAAGGTTTAAACTTGTAATCACTAGAACATAGTTTAGTTAATTCTAAACTTGTTCGTAAATAAAAGTTAATCCTTCTAACTTAACTATTAAAATCAACTAAACACATGTTCTATATCTATATGATATGCTAACTTAATAATTTAAAACCTGGAAACACGATGAACACCATAAAATCGGATATACGCCGTCGTAGTGAAACCGGGGGCTGTTTTGGTTTGGATAATTAAAAACTATGATAAACTTTGATTTAAAAGTTGTTCTTATGGGAAAATGATTTTTCATATGAACATGAAACTATATCCAAAAATCTTGGTTAAACTCAAAGTGAAAGTATGTTTTTCAAAATGGTCATCAAGATGTCGTTCTTTCGACGGAAATGACTACCTCTTTAGTAATTGACATGTAACTTAAATTTCTGACTATAAACCTATACTTTTTCTGTTTGGATTCTTAAATTAGAGTTCAATATGAAACCATAGCAATTTGATTCACTCAAAACGGATTTAAAATGAAGAATTTATGGGTAAAACAAGATTGGATATTTTTGATCTTTTTAGCTACTGGAAATGTTTAACAAATCTATACAAATTATATCCTAGCTAACTTATATTGTATTATACATGTATTCTAATATATTATGTAATCTTGGGATACCATAGACACGTATGCGAATGTTTTGACATATCATATCGACCCATGTATATATATTATTTGGAACAACCATAGACACTCTATATGCAGTAATGTTGGAGTTAGCTATACAGGGTTGAGGTTGATTCCAAATATATATATACTTTGAGTTGTGATCTAGCCTGAGACGTGTATACACTGGGTCGTGGATTGATTCAAGATAATATATATCGATTTATTTTTTGTACATCTAACTGTGGACAACTAGTTGTAGGTTATTAACGAGGACAGCTGACTTAATACACTCAAATCTTTAAAACATAATAAAAAATGGTTGTAATTATATTTTGATCATACTTTGATATATATGTACATATTTGTATAGGTTCATGAATCGATCCGTGGCCAAGTCTTATTTCCGAGGAAGGAAATATCTGTGAAAGTGAGTTATAGTCCCACTTTTAAAATCTAATATTTTTGGGATGAGAATACATGCAGGTTTTATAAATGATTTACAAAATAGACACAAGTACGTGAAACTACATTCTATGGTTGAATTATCGAAATCGAATATGCCCTTTTTTATTAAGTCTGGTAATCTAAGAATTAGGGAACAGACACCCTAATTGACGCGAATCCTAAAGATAGATCTATTGGGCCTAACAAACCCCATCCAAAGTACCGGATGCTTTAGTATTTCAAAATTTATATCATATCCGAAGGGTGTCCCGAAATGATGGGGATATTTTTATATATGCATCTTGTTAATGTCGGTTACCAGGTGTTTACCATATGAATGATTTTTATCTCTATGTATGGGATGTGTATTGAAATATTAAATCTTGTGGTCTATTGTTACGATTTGATATATATAGGTTAAACCTATAACTCACCAACATTTTTGTTGACGTTTAAAGCATGTTTATTCTCAGGTGAATACTAAGAGCTTCCGCTGTTGCATACTAAAATAAGGACAAGATTTGGAGTCCATGATTGTATGATATTGTGTAAAAACTGCATTCAAGAAACATATGTCGATGTAATATATTTCTATTGTAAACCATTATGTAATGGTCATGTGTAAACAGTATATTTTAGATTATCATTATTTGATAATATACGTAATATTTTTAAAACCTTTATTGATAAAATAAAGGTTATGGTTGTTTTGAAAATGAATGCAGTCTTTGAAAAAAGTCTCATATAGAGGTCAAAACCTCGCAACAAAATCAATTAATATGGAACGTTTTATAATCAATATGAACGGGACATTTCACAGATTGACTACATTCTTGGCGAATATCCAAGAAAGATGAGCTATGTTCTGGGTTATGGCACTCACTGCCCAGAAGCATGTGCACCATAGAGGTGCATCGATACCCAACGTTTACCTATCTAGATGTGACAATTGTCTTTTCCAAGCAGGTATTCATTTTTTATTCATTTATATTGTGGGATGAAATGATAGGCTGGTTGGTTAAAAGGGCAATGCCATAATCTAAAATGTGACAATATGGGTGGACGGGTCATGTTAGGAACATGTTAAAACAAAAACAAAAATCCAGTTTGCATTAGAAGGGGTTGTGTTAACCTTATAGTGCTTTTTGGGGCATTTGTTGCTTTTGAATCCTATAAACAAAGTAGTAGATGTGATTATAAAAGCTATCAGAGTGAAAATAGCATTTGTTGCGTTTGTGTATCTGTATTTTAATCTGAAAATAGGGTTCGGGGGATCGATAATGATTTGATTCTGCATATAATTTTTTACATTACGTCTGATTATGATTATGATGGTGGTGAAGGTGATGGACAATGTTATATATGCCAATCTTCACATATGATATTTCGTATATATGTAGTTTCTTTTAATCAAAAGAATTATTATCTGACTGTATTTGCGAGCAATGATCGGTAAACATTCTGTAAACAAGAAACAAGTGTGATTATTGACTTTTTAGTTCATTATCGATCTTTCTTTGAATTATATGCAACGAGTTGATACACGTCTACTTGGATTATTAAAGATAGTTGCTAAAGATTAACCATGATATAATGACTTTGATACGAAAGAACGGAAGATGATGAAAGATATAGTAGGTACTAATTTGTTGTTTAATGATTCCTTTTGTCAATGCACCTTAGGTATACCACCAAAAAATAAGTCATTTTTGAGTTCAGTAACGTGGTATGAAATTGCTTCATTCCCGTCAAGATTAGAACCCAAAAATGGTTTGAACACAAGGGTTACTAGAACTTTGAAAGAAATGGAATTGTTAATGATTTAAATGAAACTAGGAGTGATGGTAAGAGAGGTTACATTGAAGGGACGGCTTAAAAAACTGATCCCAAAAGTAATGAAGCTAAATTGAAGGTTAAATTTTATGTGTCACCTTTTTTGCTGATCATTCATGTTACTGGTGATTAGTGGGTTTTGTTATTAAATGATGATTATTGGTCAGCCTTCCAGAAGATAATTATGGGTTTGCTTTTTATTTTTTGTGTTTTAATTATTTTTCTTAATATGTAGTTTGATATGTAGTTTAATTTTGGGTTCTTATCTGTTTTGTGTAGATTTTGAGCAGGAAGAATGAACTTGATGATGAGATTTATAATAAGTTGGCTGAGAAGGCTAAGGAAGAAGGGTATGACAATCATCAAACTGAAGTAAACTGGACATACAAATCCATCGAAGATGGTTGAAGATGTGTCGACGGATACTAAAGTGGTTTGGTGGTTGAAATCTATTTTTGGTAAATAGATGTTGAAAAATGAGAGATGATTTCAGTACAAGGAGTTTTTAATTTTGGTGTTTATTTGTAATTGTAATGGATATTTATTTATTTATAAGTTTATGATATGAAGTTTGCTTACTACTATACGTTAATATAAATATAAATGTTGGTGTTCTATAGTTCTTTTATTATTAAATTTGTAAACGATTTTTCGTAAATTCTGATTCTGATGCTATGAGTGAAAGTGTTCAATTTTCGTATAATATACTCTATATCAAGTATCGCATTTTTCGAAGACCAAGTTATAAAACATGATCATCATCATCTTCTATTAATCATACTTACTGTTGTGTTGCAAGCCAATAATATAGTGATATTTTTGTTAGGAAACATCTATTTTTTTATTTAATTTTTTTATGTATTTTTGAATAGCAATCAAGAACACATTTCTTGCATCATAGCTACATATACATTATATGCTTTTGTGATTTTATAGTTGATTTTGTAAGCACATATTATTGAGATTATTGCAGATAGTTGATTTTAGAACATTAGCAAGGGATGAATCATCATGTTTCAATGTTTATATTGAATTCGCAGTGACATATATGTTTTTATTTTAGCTACCTAGATTGAATATAAAACAACTAACACTACTACTTTAATTTAATACATTCATTATAAACATTACTCTTTATTAAACTCTTACAAAGCCCCGCGAATTCGCGGGTGTTCAGCTAGTTAATAATTAATAATAATAATAAAAAGAAAATAAAAAAATGCAAGTCCTAACCTGTGTGCATACTACACAACTTTAATTCTTTAAAGGGCTATCTATATGTAAGTCTTAATATTATCTTCATATTAAAAATTCTTACTAATCCTGAACCTATTTGAGATGTCAGAAGAAAAATAATGAATAACAATATTGGATGATCCCATCTTCGTCCAAAAATCAATGGGCCTGATATTTTTAGATTTTAGAATCACTTAGACCTCCTAAACTCTAAAGACTTAGCTCATAAATTACGAGTAAAGCTTGGTAAGTCGTAAGTAGAGTACACGATTTTTTTTTTATTATTTTATACTTACTTATTACTTATATATTTTGCGTAATTATGACTTTAAAAACGCAATTTAGAACAAGTTTTCTTCACCCAACAGATCTGAACACAAAATCCCCAATTTGTAACACTAACAATCCAAAACAGAGTATAAAACTCTGAAATAAGAATACAAATGATAAAGAATCTAAGCCCCAAATTGATAAAGATACCATCACAATCAGAGATCTAGAAACACTCCAAACCTTCAATTACAGCTGATAAAGATTTCACCACAACAATAATATCAGATATGAAGATTTGGATTTCACCACAATGTTTGATAAAGTAACACCACAAACATTGTTAAAGAAACCACTCTTAGCCACCAGAATCAAAGATTCGTAAAGACACAGGGATTTTGTAAATAAATTAGCTCTATCAAACTTTCATTCATTCATCAACCAAGTTTTACAACTACAAGAGCTCTCTATTTATAGGAGAAGCATAACAGCTACTTTCTAGATAAGACAAAAATATAAAAAGAAAAAGGAGACAAAAAGGACATACAATTACAAATTATCTAATAAGAATAAAGGACACAATATGTAAAAAGCCTGCCATTTGGTAGTGCTCCTCCCATGATAAAAAGCAGTCAATGATAGATGAAAATCTTCCTTGGACAGCTAACATTCTAGAACAGTCACACACGTGTTATGTTAGAAAATGGGTATGAATTGACTGCCGGATTCGTTCTTGAATCGTGTAATCACTTTCTCTATAAAGTATTTCGACCCTACGATTGCCTCGGTTGCACGAAATCTTTACAGGGATAAGACAAGAACGCAATCAGTGTTTTTGGCAATGAAATCACTGATCAAATTGTTAGAGAATATGTGTGTATTTTCTGTTTATGTTCGTTGATATGAAAGCAAAAACATATTCCTATATTTATAGGAAGCGAAAAGGTGCGAGTGAAAGTACGCAACCTTCCAACCAAAGGATGTAACCCTTCAACGAAAAGACGCAACTTTTCGTTCACACCTAATGGAAAATGGTGGAATTTTAAACCTTTTCAATACCACAATTTCCATAACAGTATCAAGTTAACTCTTACGGGCGTGTACTCCACACTCTCCAAACCCGTTATAAGTATAACTTGAATACCGTTGCTTTCAAGTAAATCCCAATTAACTAAAATGATTGTTGATAACACTAAAATCACCAACAAATCCCCCCCATTTTAGTGTAATCCTTGATTTACTAAAATAATTAAACAAACAGAACAAACCAATGCATAAATGAAAATGTTTCAGAAATTGAATTTTCACTTAGTATAATATTTACGAGAATTCGAGTATCAGGGTGTTTCAGAAATTGAACCCTTCTACTCATAAGAAAACTATAAAATATTATACACATCAGTTTCTTACATATCCCTAAAACAATCTTGACACTATTATAAGCCATGTGTCCCAATCCTTCAGTGAACATATTGACAGCTAAGTCCAAAGCTCCATTGAAGCGGCAAAACTTCATGCTCACATAGGTAGTTCTTTTACATCTTGCACCCGCATTTGCAATTTTTCAAAAGAACTATTAAGAAGTTAAACTTCAACCTAACTCCACTTACGGGTCTAAACACATACTTTGGGATCAGTATATTTATGTGTTTCAATCTTCAGAAAGTAAGCTTACCTCATTGAATTCAGCTCCTAGCGTTGTACTAGAAGGGAATTGGGCGTCTCACTTTAGAAGATTTAATGGACTTCAATCCCACATCATTAGCCAACTTGTGCGCACTTAAGTCTTAGGCTAATTATTTTATCATGTGATTTGAATTTTGTTGTGACCCAACAAAATCCACATATATCACACCATTCGTGATCAACTCACAAAACACCAGTTGTCTAAGGCATAAGTATCTAGACTTTAACTTGTTCAAATATATGCCTTAGTCACAAGACATCCCATCACTAGAGATCATCATGAACTTTAATCTTATTCATTATGACTTCAATCAATTTCTCTTTACAATCCTTTTATCCAAGGATTTATCAAATTCTTATTTTACCCTAAGAAACACGCGTGTACTCAAAGTTAATTGATTGATCAGTCATTCACATGTCCACTTTTCACGAGTCACCAATGTAAATTTTATAATTGGTACACCCTTGATAATGGATCCTTATTATCATTATGCACACAATTAATACCATTACATTAATTATAAACAAATCTTAGTGAATCCACTTCTAAAACCAAGAAGTAATGATAACAAGTTTATAATGTCACTAATCTTTTGATCCAAGATACATCATCTATACCAAGTGTTAAATCCAACAACTTGTAGATGTATAATCCTCTTGATCAATAGTAAACTCAATACAATTTAATATGCCTTAAGGATTCACATTGTGAATTAAACCATAGTCCATGACTGACTTTTACAAGTACTAAAGTACTTTTACTTCATCACAATAAATTTCACTAGATCGTGCTTAATCTTTCTAACACCATGCTATATTGGTTACTTGATGTAATCACATACATCATACCACCAATTTTCAAAGCAAATCGGTATTTGATAGCATTAAGCAATATCTAATCTTCATCCTCATTTCATATTAAAATATATTTGTTTTACTAACTTATACCATCTTGGTGAATAATCAAATAATATGTGAACATTAATCACATGAAAACAAATGAATAGAGAATTCATACTTATTTTAATTCATGCATAACAATCCAGAGTTAATACTCCACAATGCATGCCATCACATATTAATCAGACTCAATAAATAAAAATATTCCTTAAGAGACCATGACTACGTATCCATTATCAAGTTCATGGATTAAATTCAATCACAGACCCTTCAAGTAAATACACTTAAGGGATCCATTTACTGACCTATTAAATCCCACAAGTCAAACAACACCTTTTGGCGGTTTCTCAAAAGAGATAAAACATATATTCTATAAGAAAAATATTTGTAACCATTAGCCACCAAATAATAATTTAATCGACTCCATTTCATTGATGTTTACCATGCGGTGACACCAACCGACATAAAACACCAGGTTTCATTATTTGACAATCAACTGTTTTGTGGACACCAACACTCGCATGATGAATCAATGGATAAAACTTCTCGTTTATTTTATTTGGAGCAACACAAATACCCACTTTTTTTTTTTTTTTTTTTAGGTAATGGGTTTTATCCGGTGAATATTTTTATTAAAAAAATAATAAAATGCAAATAGGGACACAAATACCCACTTTACAAAGTCAATCGTTGTACGTTTCCAGTGGTTTATGACTTTTCACTAACCGTCATATATGTTACCGATTATTATCAATTGAACCGTTGTGACTTATTAACAATCACAACTTCTAACGACCAATAACTACAATTAACCACAAGAAGAAATAACTATCCATATAATAACTACCATCTTGTGAGTTCTTGTTGTTAAATGTAATACTAACAGTAACCAACTATAAACCGTTTGACCACCTTTTGTACAAAATGGTATGAAGACACCGTATGATTCAAAAGGATTTATTTAGTATAATATTAATCCTCATACGTTGGATCGTGTTTAGAAAATATGTTATCATTTATAACCAACTTGGCCAAATTATACATGTGAATTTCAAGGCATCTTTGTAAATCTATTACCATAACAAAATATGGTAATAGTCAAAACGATCCTTGACATACAAAATTCATCGTATCATGAATCATAGATTATGATATAATGGATTTACCCACCGACAATTGTAAACTTGATAAATAATACACGAAGGAACCTGGCCATGATGAATTTGGAGAGCAATTTGCTTTAACATCAGAAAACAACACCAACAGTATCCATACAAGTTGCCTCTTATTTCCACATTTAGAAAATTCGTAAGAATGAATGATATCCCATATTGATTTCACCATATGAAACTTCACATATTAAAATGAAATTTGGCCATAAAACTTTACTTTATTTCTGACCGGATCTTCTAATGCATCGAGTGACCGAATAAGTCATGAAATAACCACCGCATTCTCATAAATTTTCTGGTCTTTCTTGTTTGAAATTCCTTCCACGAAATAAACCAAATATCCATCTAATATTTGTCTTGTTTCACACAACCCCAATATGGGTTCACCCATAAGCATGTACGTATTACAATTTACAAAATTGTATACCTTTAAAACTTGATCACGTACCCTCAAAGGTATATCACCAAGAAAATACTTTATAGATTTGTTAGAAAATGGGTATGAATTGACTGCCGGATTCGTTCTTGAATCGTGTAATCACTTTCTCTATAAAGTATTTCGACCCTACGATTGCCTCGGTTGCACGAAATCTTTACAGGGATAAGACAAGAACGCAATCAGTGTTTTTGGCAATGAAATCACTGATCAAATTGTTAGAGAATATGTGTGTATTTTCTGTTTATGTTCGTTGATATGAAAGCAAAAACATATTCCTATATTTATAGGAAGCGAAAAGGTGCGAGTGAAAGTACGCAACCTTCCAACCAAAGGATGTAACCCTTCAACGAAAAGACGCAACTTTTCGTTCACACCTAATGGAAAATGGTGGAATTTTAAACCTTTTCAATACCACAATTTCCATAACAGTATCAAGTTAACTCTTACGGGCGTGTACTCCACACTCTCCAAACCCGTTATAAGTATAACTTGAATACCGTTGCTTTCAAGTAAATCCCAATTAACTAAAATGATTGTTGATAACACTAAAATCACCAACATGTTAAGCACATGACTTGACCGGTTTATTGAAAGCATAAGTTAAACTTTGAATCGTATCAGCAAGCTGGCCTTTTAGAAAGAAAACAGCGTCATTTGCTGGTTGTGCTAAAGTTCATCTTGATGGTTGTACCGAAGTTTGTTTGCTGGTTGAACTAGCTTTATTGGCTGAGTAAAACGTTGCTGGTTGAATTAAAGACATTTTGTTGTTTAAACTAAAGCTTGTTTGCTGGTTCGGTTTGCTGGTTCTTCTTCTTTGCTGGCTTGCCTTCAACTATCAAAAACTTTATTCTTGAACTTAACTACTTTAGTTTAAGGACTGAAGTAGGGTAACCCCTGAGCTTCTTGAACCAGCTCCAAAAACACTTAGATGATAAGAAAGAGATGGCAACACGACCATTGCTTGACCAAATTCGGGTGTAACATCTTTTGAGCTTGTGCTGGTTGTGTTGCTGGTTACATTGCCCAGCTCACCTGCATCAGATTCCTACCTTTCTAGCAATAACCACATTGAATCCCCATTAGCGAAACCTGTATCCATCACATATTTAGATTATGCAAAACTCAAATTTCCAACCCAACACAATATAGGTTTAAGATCGATGAATGGAGAAGCGGGGTACCAAATCTTTGATTGATACATTACCCCTATATACTAAAACTCATGAAGATCTGTGTAGTTTCAATTGTTTAAGATTGAAGTTTTGACTTTGCGTTCACACTGCAATCGGCCCCTCACCTTTGCCTCAATTTACACAACAACCCCTCAAGTTTTCATTTTCTCATGGGTAAAAATTACCCCTATATACTAAAACTCATGAAGATTTGTGTAGTTTCAATTATTATTACCCCTATATACTAAAACTCATGAAGATTTGTGTAGTTCCAATTGTTTAAGATTGTAGTTTTGACTTTGCGTTCACACTGCAATCGGCCCCTCACCTTTGCCTCAATTTACACAACGACCCCTCACGTTTTCATTTTCTCATGGGTAAAAAATGTAAATATACAATTTTATTAAAATAAAAGAAACAAATTCCACCCGAATCTTTAACGGGTCCTATCTTCTCGCTCGGTGCGAGTTAAATTTTTTCGAGCTCATCGTTCAACTCAAAAAAATCTTACGAACACAACGGGACTAACTCTACGCGAAACGGACACATAAAAAAAAACGCTCAATACATCGGACTATATTCAATACATATACACACCTATAATACGCTTCGTTAACTATGAATACGCAATCCAAAGGCCCCGCGGCATCGCGCGGGCTCCTTTTTCTTTAAAGTCTATTTTGGATCATAAAGATAAAGACGGAAAATATTTTTATCCTTATTTAGATATCAATCAATCAACCATGCTTACTTCAACCAACCTTTTTATAACTAACTCATACGGTAGTTTTATCCTTTACAATCAAAAGCCTTCTGTCTTTCGGTCTAACGGTATTAAAAGAACTCATCAATTTTGAAGTTGTTAGTTCGAGTCTCATTGTAGAAATTTTTTTTGGATATTTGCTATTTCATAAAAAAAAAAAAAAAAAAAAAAAAAAAAAGTAAGTTTCCAAAATACGGAGTATATTTCTGTAAAAAAACATGTACTATTTAATAAACACTAATTTAATATGGTATCTCTAAATGAAGGTGTAGACTACCTCAGGTTTAATATATGGGGAGTGATTTATACACCACCCGTTTTTAACCATACACCATCAAACATGTATTATAGTGTTATACTGTACAACACTGTAAAACATGTTTGGTGGTGTATAATTAAAAATTAGTGGTGTACGAATCATCACCCTTAACATATATAACTAAAATAATTTTTGAATCATTATATCCTTCTTTATGGTAATCAAAAACGATTTATTTTCATTAAGAGTTGAATGATTAAAATAATATACTCATTTATTTTCATTAAGAATTGAATGATTAAAATTATATACTCCGTGTGTGTATATATATATATATATATATATATATATATATATATATATATATATATATATATATATATATATATATATATATATAGGGGTAGGATCAAGAGGGAAGTAACCATTCGGGGGGAAGCGGGGGGAAGCAAAAACTTTTTTTTTTTTCGTTTTTTGAAAAAACTTTGTTCACGAACATTATGGATGAGATGAAAATATGAACATTTAGTAGAGACACTTTGTGATAAATGTTTTTATTTTGGCGGGAAAACGCTCGAAGAAGTAATATATAACAATTATCGTGTTTTTCGAGCATATGTTGAGGTTTTAGCTATTGGGGTTTAGATATTAGGGTTTAGATATTAGGGTTTATAGGGTTTAGATATTAGGGTTTAGAAATTTAGGGTTTAGGGTTTAGATTTAGGATTTAGATTGAGTTTTTAACACGAACGGTTTAGAGTTTAGGGTTTAAAGTTTAGGGTTTAGGGTTTGGTGTTTTGGGTTTATGGAATAAACCCAAAACACCAAACCCAAAACCTTAAACCTTAAACCCTAAACTCTAAATCGGGCTAAAGTTTACTTCACAAAACATGAAAAAAAGACGTTCATATTCTTCACGAACAATATTATCTTGAATGTTATTTTTGTCGATCGTTTTTCCACCTAAATAATGACATTCATCACGAAGTGTCTCTTCTAAATGTTCATATTTTCGTGTGATCTTGATGCCGGAAAAAAAAATTAAAAAAAAAAACGAAAATTTTTATTTTTTTTTTCTTCCCCCGATTGGTTACTTCTCCATTGATCCTGCCGCTATATATATATATATATATACCATTCAATTAAAATACACTATATATATATATATATATATATATATATATATATATATATATATATATATATATATATATATATATATATATATATACGACAAGTCGATAAACCTTTTACTCCCTGATCATTTTGCTGACTCACTCAGCCCCTCTTGCTGATTGGTTGGCAGTACCTAGTGATGGGTTGTTGGAAGTGTCCACGTAGGTAGTCCGTAGGCGTCAACAATTCAAACAAAGTCAAAAGTCCGCATTGATTGGGTAAAGTTAATTTAAGTCGGTCTAAAACTTGTTTTGTTGGACAACCGTGGAAACACGTGGTGTCTATTCAATAGTTGGAAGTTGTTTTTCTATATATAGTACGCCGACTCGTTATCGATAAATCAATCCATAAGCAAAATATATTCGTACCCAAAACCCAAAATAGAGTCTTAAATACCAAACATTCTCGAATATAATCCGAACCTTTCGGCCTTCAATCTAGTACGAGGAAACGTGTTCCGGCGCGGAAGCTGACAATTTTCGTGTCAAATGGCAGCTATTGTTCATACACTTGCTTTGCTTATCACTTTAGCAGGTAGTTATTGTTAATCTTGTTCATGTTTGAGAATTGCTGATTTTGTTGTCTGTGTTTTTGTTAAGATGTTAACTTTTTTTATTTTGGGTTCTGGGCTTTTGATAATAGACGTTACTATTTGATTTGGGTTATGATATTTGATGACAATCGTTACAATTAGAGTGTTTAAGGGCTGTCGTTAATGTGTTTTATTGTGTTGTACAATGTGATAATTGTGGGTTAGACAGTGACCAGTAACTGTTATGTACGAACATATAATGCATATTAACGACAACTCTAAAGGTTGTGTTAGCGAAATCCTTAAAATATACGGAGTAGTAATATGTCCTGCATATTAGTGTAACTTTATTAAGTTTACATCACATGTAAAAAAAAAAAGGAAGAAAAAAAAATGTATAAGTTACAATTTTATGTATTCAATTTAGTTACAATGTTATGTATTACATTTAGTTACAATTTTATGTATTAAATTTTCATTTTTTTAATAGCGTATGCAAAAATGCACATTTTTATGTAACTGATTGGAATCACATTTTGATTCTTATAGCATTAATTGAGTTTCTTGATAACTGATGTATGCAAGTATGAATTGTTCAGTTATAATCAGATAGTAATTAGAAACTTTTTGAATGTTTATGTTTACAGGGTTATTTGTTAGCACAAGTTCACTTGGAGTTGGGATAAACTATGGACAAATAGCTAACAATCTTCCGCAGCCATCGCAAGTGTCGGTCCTCCTGAAAACTTTGAACATTAGCCGAGTTAAGCTCTATGATGCCGACCCGAAAGTCTTAGGTTCATTCGCGAATTCCAACGTCGAATTCATCATAGGATTAGGAAATGAGTACCTTCCAAAAATGCAAGATCCTCAAGAAGCTCAAATTTGGATTCAACAAAAGGTACAGCCTTATCTTTCTCAACCCAAGATCACATGTATCACCGTAGGGAACGAAATCTTAGGAGGGCAAGATAGTAATTTACCACAATATTTATATCCAGCCATGAAAGCCATGTATCAAGCTTTAGTTAATCTTGGATTAAACAAACAAGTTTACATCACCACTGCTCATTCTCTTCAAATATTAGCAACTTCATTCCCACCGTCACAAGGGGCGTTTCGGGAAGATTTAGTACAATATTTACAACCAATTCTCGCCTTTCATTCTCAAACCGATTCGCCCTTTTTGATCAATGTGTATCCTTACTTTGCATACAAGAATGACCCGAACCACGTACGTTTGGAGTATGTACTATTTGAACCAAACGAGGGTGCTATTGATCCAAACACGAATTTGAGATATGATAATATGTTGTATGCTCAAATCGACGCGGTTCATTCAGCTATAAAAGCATTAGGTTATGGTAATATTCAAGTTCAAATATCTGAAACTGGATGGCCTTCGAAGGGAGATGAAGATGAATTCGGAGCTACGGTTCAAAATGCAGAAATTTACCATAAAAATTTGATTCAACGAATGCAGCAACGACAAGGGACGCCTGCAAACCCTTCAGAGTCTATTGAAGTTTACGTATTTGCCCTTTTCAATGAGAACATGAAGCCCGGCCCTACTTCAGAGAGGAACTATGGATTGTATTATCCTGACGGTACTCCAGTCTATAACCTTGGAATTAAAAATGACCTTCCTCGTATGGAATTTTCGGCCTCTTGGAAAAATGTAAGAGAATGAAAATTATTGATTTATTGCTCTTTTTAAATTTACATCATAAATCATTATATGATTATTGAGATCTGTTTTAACTTTTGTTTTGTTGTGTTTTTGCAGGGCTTTTCTATCTTCAAACTTGTAGCTTTGCTCGTTGGATCCTTGATGTTAGCTTAAAGATTGAGAATTATACTAACATATTGTTATCAACCATGTAACTAACCCAAAGTTCCTCAGAAGAGTATTCTTCAGAAGTATTGTCTTGAACTCTGCTTTTTCAACTATTATGTCTAAAGGGTATATTTGTCTTTTTAGTACTAGTTTTTATTCGGCTTAGTATATTATAATATTTGTTAAGAGTATTATTAGAAGACAATCAGGACATAATTTCATGATCATGACCATGATCACGTACTTAGAGGACAATTTGTAATTTAAATAGTGCAGATACATTTTTCATATTGTATTATTTACTTTCTCCAAGCTGTATTTATAAATACTGCAATATATCGAACCTTTCAAGTGTGGAGAATTATTTTTTAATAATATTCGAGTGCCAAAAACTTGTGAAGACCAGCTATATCATATAGTCCATTATCAGTAACACCTTAAATCCTGCATGAAATAGTTGGACCATATAAAAAGATATCATGCAATATTCAAGTGCCTATTGAATCTGTACATTAACCGGTCATTAACCGTCCCTAGTTTCGGTTAGGGGAACATCCTAGCGGTTTCCTTTGTGGGAACGCACGAACAAGGCTCACAATAAGGTTGAATATGTCAAATTTATGGATATTGTTGGAAATAATTGAGCTTTTGTGGTTCACCCACAAACTCATTTGTGATTCACCCATTATCCATTGAGTGGTTAACCCATTTCCTAATGATAGTACACATTGTAATACGTACTATTTACATTTGGTAGTACAACTAAGGTAATCTTTCCACTCATATCTCTATAAATAGAGAGTTAATCCCTTCATGAAAAAAACACACAAGTGATAGAGAATAATACACACATAAAAGAAACTAAGTAGTTGGTACTTGGCAAACACTTGAAGGAATTAGGTTGTGAGACTTGAAAGCCTTCCGTTCGTGATTGCTTTCTCGACCGGTAATCTAAACCTCAATCCAACCGCTTCCGCCGTATAGTTTCGGGTATGTCTAGAACCTATCTAAATACAACATTGGTATCAGAGCATGTTGTTTATTTTCCGGTGACATATCGTATTTTTTTTTTCATTATAGTTGAAGTTACATGCACTCATTTTTTTTTACTCGTGTTTTGGTATGGAAACATGATATAAAATGCATGATATGTTTGAGATGCAATTAGAATTAGTACTTGATTATAATTATAGATCATGAGATAGAAGGTTAATATAAACTATTCTTTTATTTGATCTAGCTATTTACTTTGGTATGGCTTGCCTGTTTTGTCATATACTTCATGAATGTTGTTTCTGATTATTGGCTTTATGCATAATAGGATCATTGTAATATTTATGAATAACTTTTATGCTTTATAAATTGATTATATTTTGTAAATAAAAAAATAGAACTAGCTCGGTTCTTGGTCTAACATATTTTGATCAATAGTAATGTTGACCATTTTGTTTACATATATTTATTTCAGCTGTACATGATACATATATACTCTGTATAATATATGTGTATATAAATAAAGAGGGTGTCTTTTAATTATTATATGTGAAGCCGATTAAAAAAAAATGATAATAATAATAATAATAAAAAAAATAACTGTTGATTGTTACTGCTAGTTAGTTACTTGATAGATGTTGAAATGAATACCAATATAAATATTGAATTGTATGATTATGAAAAGTACTGGTAACCAAAACTAACATAGTATTTTTTTAATTATAATTTCCTTCTAATTCATGAAGTGTAATCCTTCTCATCATTTTACTGTACCAACTCGTAATCAACAATGTGTTTTAAATGAGTTTTACGTCTATCTTTCGGGTTTCATCTAATGGACGTTTTCTAAATTAGATTGTTTAGTTGATATGCTTGATTATTATTTGGTTTGGTAATCACATACATGTTTATTCGTTTATGGTATTTGTAACCAAAACATTAGATAATTTTTTTTTTTATTTGGTCTTTTGTGACTGAAACTCTAAAACGTATGCATTACTTTACTGTATAGATGATCATAGCTTTTTATGATAATATGTGTGTTTAGCGTTTCAATTTTTTTATGTATATTTAAGTTGAATTAATTTTTTTTTGACATTGTTTTCGAAGTTTAAAATATGGTATCGAAAAGTCGTGTTAATTCGGATTTATAGGAACTGATAATCTTGTATATTTTATTGTGTTAATAACAGTTTCATAATAGGTTTTATAGATGATAATTGGAAACATAGTGACGTTTTTCTCTATAGCCTATGATGAACTATTATTTAATAAAATAATATAGTTGCAAGATGATTGCATATTTGGATGAATACAACTAACCTTGTATAATTGTCTTAAATATAGAACTTTTGTGATCAAACATGGCTTCCGCATCAAAGAACATAGTTGCTGAACTTAACAAGGGTGTTAAATTGAATGGTGACAACTATGAAATATGGAGCATGAAACTCGAATATGTGTTGGAAGAGCAAGAGGCTCTTGTTGCTCTTACTCAATCAATGGAAGTACCTGAGGTGGGTGATACGGATCAACATAAAAGGGATGCTGAAGTGTACATCACTTGGAAACGTAAGAACACCATTGCTCGCATTACGTTGCGGAGCAGCATGGATGATGACATCATGCGTGATTTTTGCAAGTATGACCAATATAAAAAGAAGTCTGATCATACCATGAAAAAGCATGTCAGACTGACAGATGTCAAACATGATAAGTGAATTGAGAAACGCAGGTCATGTTCTTACTGATGAACAACAGGTTCAAGCTATGATCCGTTCCTTGCCTCAAAGTTGGGAGCAAATGAAAATGCATCTCACACATAATGAGAACATCAAGACTTTTGAGGACTGTGCGCGCCATTTAGAGCTTGAAGAAGATCGGATTGAGGCCGGTAAGTCAATCACTGAGGTGAATATGGCGACAAGCTCTAAAAATGCTTTTGGGCATAAGCGCAAGTTTCATCACCATAAGGGTAAAGAAACTTATAAGTCCAACAAAAGGCCAAACACCAATCATCGTGGCAAGGGAACACGTCCCTCCAATAAAGTAGACATTGCAAAGGTAAAATGCTACAATTGTAGCAACAAAGGGCATTTTGCTCGTGATTGTCCTGAGCCTAAAAAAGTATATTCTTACGATGCTTATGTTAGCAAACTTTGTGTTGCTAGTTCTATTTTCTTAACTGAATCTCAACCTTTGTGGATTGTAGACTCAGGAGCAACAGACCATGTTGCTAAGGACAAAGACACCTTTGTAGAATTTCGGCGTGTTTCTCATGGAGCTATGTGGATTTATGTAGGAAACAACTCAAGAGTTCCAGTTGAAGGGATCGGGTCATGCAAGTTAGTCATGCATGAAGGACGAACCTTAATCCTACATGATGTTTTATATGCTCCTCAAATTCGTCGAAATTTGATTTCTGTGTTGGTTTTGTTAAGACTTGGTTTTCATTTGTACTTTCGTGATAATGTTGTTGAGTTGTCTTTGGGAACAAACTCTTATGGTATTGGTTATGTCCTTAACGGTTTTATCGTGATGGATGTTGATTATCTTAATAATAAACCATGTTTTTCTTTAGTTGCATCTTCTAATAAGTTTGATAATGATGTAAACAATTGGCATGCTAGACTTGGTCATATCGGCCAACAAAGAATGAATAGATTAGCTAGAGATGGTTTACTGGCTAATATTGATAAAATGGAATTATCCACTTGTGAGCACTGTCTGGCAGGAAAAACTGCGAGAAAACCATTTGGAAAAGGAACTCGAACCGATTATCCATTGCAACTAATACATTCGGATATATGTGGACCTATGAATGTTCGAGCAAGGCATGGAGCATATTATTTCATCACATTCATTGATGATTATTCTCGATTCGGTTACGTCTACTTGATCTCTCACAAATCCGAAGCGTTGGATTATTTTCAAAGTTATATCAATTTTGTTGAGAATCAATTAGAACGTAAGATTAAAGCATTAAGAACCGATCGAGGACGTGAATACCTATCTGATTCTTTCAAAGCTCTATGTGATGCTAAAGGTATTTGTCATAACCCATCCTTAACCATAAGAACGTGTTAGATAACGTATGATTTCATTGCGAGGTATTGACCTCTATATGCGACATTTTTAAAAGAACAACTGCATATATTTTACATTACAAACCATAATTCTTATTTTGATACAAGCTTTAGACAAAATAAAGATGATTATCGTTTAGCGATAATCTTAGACTTACAAACTTTACAAATGATGATAACAACACGATTTCTTGCATATTTTACAATACAAATCCTCGGATATGCAGTTTTATTTTTGACACAAATATGAGTACGCAAGATCCTGCTTAAATTCAACATGTTGCAGCGGAAGCTTCTAATTATCACCTGAGAATAGACAAGCTTAAAACGTCAACATAAAGTTGGTGAGATATAGGTTTAATGCCGGCAGCAATATATATATATAGACCACAAGATTTCATATATAAACGTTTTAATAAAAATATTCTAAGTGGTTGAGCACTTGGTAACCATACTTAACATTTAATCACGTCGCATATTCCCTTTATTATGAAATCTTACTACACCGTACCAAATGTAGTCACGAAACGAAGTACTGTGCAACCGTTGAATACTGGTCGTCCAGTCCGGTTGGGTTTGTCAGGCCTGATAGATCTATCAACAGGATTCGCGTTTACAATACCGCTGTAAATAACAGTTACCAAGCTACAGGGAAGTATGCCAGTGGTACAACTCAACGTAGAATATATTTTTCAGTTACTTGTGTCCATAACGTAAAACATAAAATACATGTATTCTCATCCCGAAATACTTAGAGTTTAAAAGTGGGACTATATACTCACTTTCGTCTTGAAGATATGTAATTTTGACTTGGTCTCCGATTGATATCACGAACCTATCCATATATAATATATCAATACCTTTTCTTTTTAAACAAACGTCACATATATATACTTATAATACTTTTAATACTTTTAATAATTCCTTAGTCCGTAGTTAGCAGTCCGATGTTAGTAATTCAATTTTAATGGTTCATTTTTAGGTGTTTAATAAACCCCCAATGAAATAAATAAAAACCCCCATCGTATATGTATTGGTCGAGATTAATCTTGACCCACGGTACCGGTGTTGTCAAATGACGTGTTGCGTACATAAAGTACCGGTGTTGTCAAATGACGTGTTGCGTACAATCATGGGATCTTATGATTAATCTTCTCGTATTGTTTACGGGTGATCCTGAACCATATAAAATTAAATTATGAGTACATATATATAAAATATCATGTTATTTTAAAAAGATGTGATTTATTTAATTTTCTCCAATTATTTTCGTAGCTAAACTAGTCTTAGATATCCGATCTCGTTTTGGTCATAGTTTCTTCGTTACAACTCCGTTTTCGTTGATTCAACTTGCCACTTCCTTGGATCGAGTCCCTCTTTAAGACTATGAACTGTAAATACCTTAGTTTGTATTCGAAATCACAGGTCATAGGTCAAACTTTAGTGAAACTTATGAAGTTAATCATTTTCCATCATGTAAACAACCTTAAATGATTATTTTTCTAAAAATACTTATACTTTGAGTTAAATCATGAAATTTTTATGTGTTATCATATTCATAGTAAAAATCATTTTTCCAGAAAATAAACCTCCAATTCAAAGTTTAAGATGGTTTTTAATTATCCAACCCAAAACAGCCCCCGGTTGCACTCCGACGTCGTAAATTCAGTTTTTAAGGTGTTCTTTGAAAAACCAAGTTATACCTTGTTAAATTAGCATATATTTATGATATATTACAGGTCTTGAAGTATTTTAAAAGTTAAGTGAGAAGGATCTATTTAGTTTGCAAACAAGTTTGAAAACATTCAAACTATGTTCTTGTTGTTAAAATTTTATACCACAAAATAAGATAGCTATATATATATATGAATCAAATAAGGTTATGAACAAAGTTACTACCTCAAGTTACTTGGACAAGATTGCTGTAAAAGAGAAGTAAAAATCTAGAACCAAAAGAGTGATGGAGTTGGATGAAAGATTGGAAGTAAACTTGTGTTCTTGAAAGGATTCTTGAAGTGTTTTTGTAAGGTTTTTCTTATGGTGTTTAAGTGATGTTTTTATGGCTAGATCTTCATGGATACTAGCTGAATGGTTATGGAGTTTCTTAAGAGTGTGTTTTTGGTTAAATAAATGAGGTAATAAAATTTGAAAATGGAAGATGTATTTAAGGCCATAAAAACATGATTAATGGAAAAACATGGACAAAATTTCATGTTGTATTTTTATGTAATTAGTCATACTAAACATCAAAAGTAGTTACCTTATACATAAGGCATGAACAAGAGAGTTACCTTATACATAAGGCATGAACAAGGGCTGGTTGGTGGTGATTTGATGTGTATATACCAATAGTAAATACGTATAGAAGCTAGGTATGATACGAGTACATATACTCTAGATATACGTATAGAAAATCTTGTGAAAAATGGAATGAGAATTCAAATATAGCTATCTTTTGTGAATATACTTATATTGTTTTATGTATTTAAGTCTTTAAAAGTGATTAAATACATTACATATACGATATATGTATAAACATTATATGTTATAAGTATTTATGTCAAATAACGTTACGTATGGTTATCGTTTTGAAAACTTAAGTTAGTAGTTTCAAAATATACTTATAACTTATTGTTATTAATACAAAATGAGATATTAAAACATCCTTAGATCATGTTAAATATGTATATATACATATATATACACAAACGTATAATTATCATATGTTATATAGTTCGTGATATCATCGGTCAAACTAGACGGTCAAACGTTGTGTAAAACTCATTTTAAAAACATAAGTCTCAACAATTTGGATTGCTTATCATGTTGGTAAGGTTTAATTTATGTAAATATTAATCTTATAAGTATAGATTGATCGAAAAAGTCCGGGTCATTACAGTACCTACCCGTTAAATAAATTTCGTCCCGAAATTTTAAAATTGTACCTATTTTGCGTCATCGGGAAACAAGTGTGGATACTTTTGTTTCATCTGATCCTCTCATTCCCAAGTAAACTCAGGACCTCTTCGAGCATTCCAACGAACCTTAACGATCGGTATATTGCTCTGTTTGAGCCGTTTAATTTCACGATCCATGATTTCGATTGGTTCTTCGATGAATTGTAGTTTCTCGTCGACATGGATTTCTTCAAGAGGAATGGTGAGGTCTTCCTTTGCAAGACACTTCTTAAGGTTTGAGACGTTAAAGGTATTATGTACTCCGGCGAGTTGTTGCGGTAACTCGAGTCGATAAGCTACCGGTCCAATGCGTTCGATGATCTTGAACGGGCCTACATATCTTGGGTTCAGTTTACCTCTTTTACCGAAACGTATTACACCTTTCCAAGGTGACACCTTTAGCATAACCATGTCACCGATCTGAAACTCTAATGGTTTCCTTCGGACATCGGCGTAGCTCTTTTGGCGACTACGGGCTGTTTTCAATCTCTCCTTGATTTGTACTATCTTCTCAGTCGTTTCGTGTATGATCTCGGGACCAGTTAATTGTCGATCTCCTACTTCATTCCAACAAATAGGAGATCTACACTTCCTTCCGTACAATGCTTCGAATGGCGCAGCTTTAATGCTCGAATGATAACTATTATTATACGAGAATTCTGCTAATGGTAGATATTTATCCCATCCGTTTCCAAAATCGATCACACATGCCCTGAGCATGTCTTCAAGAGTCTGAATTGTTCTTTCACTCTGCCCGTCGGTTTGCGGATGATATGCGGTACTCATATCCAAACGAGTTCCTAGTGCCTCCTGTAGTGATTGCCAGAACTTTGAGGTAAATCTACTATCACGATCAGATATAATGGAAATAGGTATTCCATGCCTTGAAACTATTTCCTTTATATATAATCGTAATAATTTCTCCATTCTATCCGTTTCCTTTATAGGCAAGAAATGTGCAGATTTGGTAAGACGATCAACAATTACCCAAATGGTGTCGTATCCCCAGGCAGTCTTTGGTAACTTTGTGATGAAATCCATGGTAATACCGTCCCATTTCCATTCTGGAATTTCTGGTTGTTGAAGTAACCCTGACGGCTTCTGGTGTTCTGCTTTGACTTTGGAACAAGTTAAACATTCCCCAACATATGTTGCAACGTCTGTCTTTAAATTAGGCCACCAATAATGCGTCTTAAGATCTTGATACATCTTTCCAACTCCAGGATGTATCGAGTATCTTGTCTTATGTGCCTCATTCAATATTAACTTCCTTAATCCACCCAACTTTGGTACCCAAATACGGTTTGCAAAATATCGAATTCCATCTTCCCGCATAATGAGTTGTTTCCCATACTTCTTCATTATTTCATTTCCTATGTTTTCTTTAGTAAGAGCTTCTCGTTGAGCCTCTTTGATTTGTGTGTTGAGATTCATGCGAATTTTTATGTTCATTGCTCGTACTCGAATTGGTTCTCGTTCCTTTCTGCTTAAAGCGTCAGCCACTACATTCGCTTTCCCGGGATGATAGCGAATCTCACAATCGTAGTCGTTTATCAGCTCGACCCACCTACGTTGCCTCATGTTCAGCTGTTTCTGATCGAAAATATGTTGAAGACTTTTATGATCAGTAAACACAGTGCATCTAACCCCATATAAGTAGTGTCTCCATATCTTTAACGCAAACACGACTGCTCCCAGTTCTAGATCATGCGTCGTATAATTCCGCTCGTGAATCTTCAATTGTCGAGATGCGTATGCAATAACTTTCTTTCGTTGCATAAGAACACAACCAAAACCTTGTCGCGAAGCGTCACAATATATTTCAAAATCATCGTTCCCTTCAGGTAACGATAAAATAGGCGCCGTAGTTAACTTCTTCTTTAGTAATTGAAATGCGTTCTCCTACTCTGAGGTCCATTCATATTTCTTCCCTTTTTGCGTTAACGCTGTCAACGGCTTAGCTATTCGAGAAAAATCTTGAATAAACCTTCTATAATAACCGGCTAAACCCAAAAATTGGCGTATCTGCATTGGTGTTTTAGGAGTCTCCCATTTTTCAATGGCCTCAATTTTAGCTGGATCAACCTGAATTCCTTTGCTACTAACAACGTGACCAAGAAATTGCACTTCTTTCAACCAGAAAGCACACTTAGAAAATTTAGCGTATAGCTGTTCTTTTCTCAACAACTCTAATATTAACCTTAAATGCTGCTCATGCTCTTGCTCACTCTTGGAATAGATAATAATGTCATCAATGAAAACAATAACAAACTTATCTAAATATGGACTACAAACTCGATTCATGAGGTCCATGAATACAGCTGGCGCATTTGTCAATCCAAACGGCATGACCAAAAATTCGTAATGACCGTATCGTGTCCGAAAAGCAGTTTTCGGTATATCTTCTTCTTTGACGCGTAATTGATGATAACCCGATCTTAGGTCGATTTTCGAGTACACACATGATCCTTGGAGTTGATCAAATAAGTCGTCAATTCTCGGTAGTGGATACCGATTTTTGATAGTTAACTTATTTAATTCACGATAATCTATGCACATCCTAAAAGATCCATCTTTCTTTTTAACAAATAGAATCGGAGCTCCCCACGGTGAAGTACTTGGTCGTATGAATCCACGATCCAGTAATTCTTTTAACTGACTCTGAAGTTCTTTTAACTCGGACGGTGCAAGTCTATATGGAGCACGGGCAACTGGTGCAGCTCCTGGTACTAAATCTATTTGAAATTCTACAGATCTAAATGGAGGTAATCCCGGTAACTCTTCCGGAAAAACTTCAGGAAAATCTCTTGCCACAGGCACGTCGTTGATGCACTTCTCTTTTTCTTTCTTTTCGACTTTATTAACATGTGCTAGAATAGCATAACATCCCTTTTCTAAACACTTCTTGGCTTTCAAACAGCTAATGAGTTTTAGCTTTGAGTTACCCTTCTCTCCATAAATCATCACCGGCATTTTATCCTTACAAGGAATGCGAATTGCCTTCTTGGCACACACAACTTCAGCTCCTACTTTGGACATCCAGTCCATGCCGACTATTACATCAAAACTTCCTAATTCTACGGGTATTAATTCAATTTTAAATGTTTCTCCGGCTAAATTTATTTTACAATCACGGCAAATTTTATCGGCTTTAATTAGTTTACCATTAGCTAACTCAATCATGTACTTAGCATCTAGAGGTAATGATGAACAATTCAATTTAGCGTAAAAGCCTCTACTCACGTAACTTCTATCGGCACCAGTATCAAATATAATAGATGCGGATAAGTTATTAATGGTAAACGTACCCGTAACAAGCTCCGGGTCTTCACACGCCTCTCTAGCATTAATAACAAATGCTCTTCCACGTGCAGATCCATTATTCTTCTCTGGATTCGGACACTGGCTCTTATAGTGACCTTGTTTTCCACACCCATAACAAGTAATGGTAGCCAAAGCAGTTCTATTTGCATTGGTGGCAGGAGTCTTGGTACCATTTGTATTTGTAACGAGGGCCCTACAATCTTCAGCAAGATGACCCTTTCGATTACATTTGTTGCATACCACATTACAGTAGCCAGAGTGATGTTTGTGGCATCGGTTACATAAAGGATTTTGTCCTTTGTAACCAAAGCTTAAACCACTACCCGCACCTTGCGTGATTTCTTGTTTCTTAAAAGATTGTTGTTGGTTACCTCGATCATAATTTCCATTCCACTTTCTTTTGTTACCTGATACCTTCACATCAGTATTGGATACTTTCTTATCCATGATGACCTGATCCATTAGCTCGTTTGCCATGGTTATAGCTTCATGAATTGTCTTAGGTTTCGATGCTGTAACATTTGCCTTGACCTTTTTGGGCAAACCATCTTTGTACATTTCAATCTTCCGTTCTTCGGTTGGGACCAATTCAGGACATAGCAAAACTAATTCCATGAATCGCTGATTGTAGTTGGTGATTTCAGTACCAATAACCTTCAGACTTCGTAATTCATCTTCCAACTTCCTAACCTCGTTCCTTGGACAATATTCATTGATTAACATCGTTTTGAATTCTTCCCATGGAGTATCATAAGCTACATCTCCTCCTACAGCCTTCACAAAATTTTTCCACCACGTGAGTGCACTATCTTGTAAAGTGCACGATGCATACTTGGTCATGTCCTTTTCAACACAACCACTGATTTTAAACACAGTCTCCATCTTTTCTATCCACCGGGTTAAACCGATCGGTCCTTCTGTTCCACTGAATGATGAGGGCTTGCAAGCTTTAAAAGTTTTGTAGGTGCATCCTACACGAGGATTTGGGTTAACTTCAGCAGCTCTTGCAGCCTCGACCCATAACATTCTGTCGTTCACTCGCTGGTTGATGAATTCCTCGACTTCTTGTTCCGTCATTCGATTCAATCGCGCCATATTCTTCTATAAGAATGAAAAGAAAATAATTATTCACATGGAATATTATAGATGTAGTGTATATTTACAGTACATTATAGCTTATTAATAATATGAACCAGGTATTATTATAAAAGCCTTTTCTTCTTATTAGCGTTTTATAATTATATCTAGGGTAGTACCTACCCGTTAATGTTCATACTTAATAGCTTAGTACAGAACCAATTACTACCATCTAAATAATACTTAACCATGGAAAATTATTGCATTTCATACTTCACTATTTTACATATGCTTATCTTACATCGAACATTAAGCAAACTACACTAATAATATTATACAAAACATTATATGATCCCATGGTTTAATACGGCAGCGCATCGTTTGGTCTATTTTCTAGGACGTTTAGGTTTAAAGAATCGCTTAACGCTTATCCTGGCTGTCTGCCTATATTTTGGCTGTGGGGCTGAAGAACTGGATGCCGGGATAGAACGAATAGGTATAGCGGGAATAGGGGTGGTAGTGTTTAGTGGAGTTGGTGCCACATCATCCTCACTAAACTCGGGATTTGAATTTTCTAATTCATTAGCCTTTCGTTTCTTTCCTAGTTCGAACTTGTCTTTTGTAATTTCCTGTATTTCCTCCTCGGGTTCACTTTCCTCCTCGGGTTCACTTTCCGGGTTCCCTATAGTTGGTTCATCCGGAATTTGTGAGTCTTCCCCAAAGATATTATTTTCGTCATCGGATAGGTTAATGACTGAAACGCCATCTGAAGATTCTGATTCGGAGTAGCTGAATGTGATAACAAGTTTTGAGCCCGACATCTATCACACAACAACTAACCCATTAGTACTACATAATATTTACATATAAATTTTAACCAACAATGATAAGCAATGGTTTTTAAATCAGACCCGGTCAAAGTCCAGACTTACTAATGTATCATAACGACTTATCAGTTAGACACACTAATGCAAACCTGGTTCGCTAAGACCACCGCTCTGATACCACATGTCATAACCCATCCTTAACCATAAGAACGTGTTAGATAACGTATGATTTCATTGCGAGGTATTGACCTCTATATGCGACATTTTTAAAAGAACAACTGCATATATTTTACATTACAAACCATAATTCTTATTTTGATACAAGCTTTAGACAAAATAAAGATGATTATCGTTTAGCGATAATCTTAGACTTACAAACTTTACAAATGATGATAACAACACGATTTCTAGCATATTTTACAATACAAATCCTCGGATATGCAGTTTTATTTTTGACACAAATATGAGTACGCAAGATCCTGCTTAAATTCAACATGTTGCAGCGGAAGCTTCTAATTATCACCTGAGAATAGACATGCTTAAAACGTCAACATAAAGTTGGTGAGATATAGGTTTAATGCCGGCAGCAATATATATATATAGACCACAAGATTTCATATATAAACGTTTTAATAAAAATATTCTAAGTGGTTGAGCACTTGGTAACCATACTTAACATTTAATCACGTCGCATATTCCCTTTATTATGAAATCTTACTACACCGTACCAAATGTAGTCACGAAACGAAGTACTGTGCAACCGTTGAATACTGGTCGTCCAGTCCGGTTGGGTTTGTCAGGCCCGATAGATCTATCAACAGGATTCGCGTTTACAATACCGCTGTAAATAACAGTTACCAAGCTACAGGGAAGTATGCCAGTGGTACAACTCAACGTAGAATATATTTTTCAGTTACTTGTGTCCATAACGTAAAACATAAAATACATGTATTCTCATCCCGAAATACTTAGAGTTTAAAAGTGGGACTATATACTCACTTTCGTCTTGAAGATATGTAATTTTGACTTGGTCTCCGATTGATATCACGAACCTATCCATATATAATATATCAATACCTTTTCTTTTTAAACAAACGTCACATATATATACTTATAATACTTTTAATACTTTTAATAATTCCTTAGTCCGTAGTTAGCAGTCCGATGTTAGTAATTCAATTTTAATGGTTCATTTTTAGGTGTTTAATAAACCCCCAATGAAATAAATAAAAACCCCCATCGTATATGTATTGGTCGAGATTAATCTTGACCCACGGTACCGGTGTTGTCAAATGACGTGTTGCGTACATAAAGTACCGGTGTTGTCAAATGACGTGTTGCGTACAATCATGGGATCTTATGATTAATCTTCTCGTATTGTTTACGGGTGATCCTGAACCATATAAAATTAAATTATGAGTACATATATATAAAATATCATGTTATTTTAAAAAGATGTGATTTATTTAATTTTCTCCAATTATTTTCGTAGCTAAACTAGTCTTAGATATCCGATCTCGTTTTGGTCATAGTTTCTTCGTTACAACTCCGTTTTCGTTGATTCAACTTGCCACTTCCTTGGATCGAGTCCCTCTTTAAGACTATGAACTGTAAATACCTTAGTTTGTATTCGAAATCACAGGTCATAGGTCAAACTTTAGTGAAACTTATGAAGTTAATCATTTTCCATCATGTAAACAACCTTAAATGATTATTTTTCTAAAAATACTTATACTTTGAGTTAAATCATGAAATTTTTATGTGTTATCATATTCATAGTAAAAATAATTTTTCCAGAAAATAAACCTCCAATTCAAAGTTTAAGATGGTTTTTAATTATCCAACCCAAAACAGCCCCCGGTTGCACTCCGACGTCGTAAATTCAGTTTTTAAGGTGTTCTTTGAAAAACCAAGTTATACCTTGTTAAATTAGCATATATTTATGATATATTACAGGTCTTGAAGTATTTTAAAAGTTAAGTGAGAAGGATCTATTTAGTTTGCAAACAAGTTTGAAAACATTCAAACTATGTTCTTGTTGTTAAAATTTTATACCACAAAATAAGATAGCTATATATATATATGAATCAAATAAGGTTATGAACAAAGTTACTACCTCAAGTTACTTGGACAAGATTGCTGTAAAAGAGAAGTAAAAATCTAGAACCAAAAGAGTGATGGAGTTGGATGAAAGATTGGAAGTAAACTTGTGTTCTTGAAAGGATTCTTGAAGTGTTTTTGTAAGGTTTTTCTTATGGTGTTTAAGTGATGTTTTTATGGCTAGATCTTCATGGATACTAGCTGAATGGTTATGGAGTTTCTTAAGAGTGTGTTTTTGGTTAAATAAATGAGGTAATAAAATTTGAAAATGGAAGATGTATTTAAGGCCATAAAAACATGATTAATGGAAAAACATGGACAAAATTTCATGTTGTATTTTTATGTAATTAGTCATACTAAACATCAAAAGTAGTTACCTTATACATAAGGCATGAACAAGAGAGTTACCTTATACATAAGGCATGAACAAGGGCTGGTTGGTGGTGATTTGATGTGTATATACCAATAGTAAATACGTATAGAAGCTAGGTATGATACGAGTACATATACTCTAGATATACGTATAGAAAATCTTGTGAAAAATGGAATGAGAATTCAAATATAGCTATCTTTTGTGAATATACTTATATTGTTTTATGTATTTAAGTCTTTAAAAGTGATTAAATACATTACATATACGATATATGTATAAACATTATATGTTATAAGTATTTATGTCAAATAACGTTACGTATGGTTATCGTTTTGAAAACTTAAGTTAGTAGTTTCAAAATATACTTATAACTTATTGTTATTAATACAAAATGAGATATTAAAACATCCTTAGATCATGTTAAATATGTATATATACATATATATACACAAACGTATAATTATCATATGTTATATAGTTCGTGATATCATCGGTCAAACTAGACGGTCAAACGTTGTGTAAAACTCATTTTAAAAACATAAGTCTCAACAATTTGGATTGCTTATCATGTTGGTAAGGTTTAATTTATGTAAATATTAATCTTATAAGTATAGATTGATCGAAAAAGTCCGGGTCATTACAGTATTCAACATCAATTAACTACTCCTAGGACTCCTCAACAAAATGGTGTTGCAGAAAGGCGGAATAGAACGCTTCTTGAAATGGTTAGGTCAATGATGGCACAAGAAAATTTACCTATCACCTTTTGGGGTGATGCTTTGTTAACTGCCACATTTGTACTTAATCGTGTGCCTTTAAAATCAGTAACTCCCACACCATATGAGTTATGGACAGGTAGCAAACCTGACTTGAATATGTTAAGACCATGGGGTTGTGCAGCGTATACTTTGGATTCCTCACACAAATATGGAAAATTAGGTCCAAGAGGAAAGAAATGTGTTTTCATAAGATACTCTGAACAATCAAAAGGTTATGTGTTTTTAGGTGAACACGAAAGTGGGAGCATAACTGAATTTGAATCTCGAGATGTTACATTCTTGGAAAACGAGTTTCCAAAACAAGGGGATCTTGATAAAGATTGGTCTTTATTTGAGATTACAGATTTGCCTCATTCGAGTGGGAGAGATTTGAGGAGTGAAGATGAAGAATTTGTTTCTTTGGATATAACTCCTCAACCTATTGCGAATGAAGATAATTCTGATCCGAGTGGGAGCAATATGGCAAACCAAGAACATGTTTCCGAAGAACCTCAACCCATTGCTACCGAGCATAATTCTGATCCAAGTGGGAGCAATTTGGTAAACCAAGAATCTGTTTCAATGGATAACCAACCACGACGAAGTAGTAGTCAAAGTAAACCTCCACTTCAGTATGAGATCGAAGATGGTTATACTTTTATGGTTCAACTAGAAGAGGATGAACCAAGAAATATAAATGAAGCTCTCACTTGTCCTGCAAAGAATGAATGGTTCAACGCAATGGAAGAAGAGATGGAGTCTATGAGTTCCAACAACGTTTGGGAATTGGTTGAGCTTCCAAAAGGAAGAAAAGCTATAGGGAGTAAGTGGATTCTCAAAATAAAGCGTAAAGCTGATGGTAGTATTGAAAGATACAAAGCTCGACTTGTAGCAAAAGGCTATAATCAACAGGAAGGGATTGACTATGAGGAAACGTTTTCACCTGTTGTAAGACTCACCTCAATTCGTTTGATTCTAGCAATAGTGGCAAGTATGAACCTTGAATTACATCAAATGGATGTAAAGACTGTTTTCCTAAATGGAAAATTAGATGAAGAAATCTATATGGAACAGCCGAAGGGTTTCATCAAAGAAGGCCACGAACATAAGGTTTGTAGATTGCTTAAATCAATATATGGCCTCAAGCAGTCATCAAGACAATGGTATATATATTTTCACAATGTGATCACGTCACATGGCTTCAATGCTGTCAGTGAAGATAATTGTGTTTATACCAAAAGGTCTAAAGGAATATTTGTCATATTGTCATTATATGTTGATGATATATTGATTGTTGGAAATGACAAGGAGTATGTTTTCGAGGTTAAAAGATGGTTATCATCTAACTTTGAAATGAAGGATATGGGTGAAGCTAAATATATCCTTGGAATTAAAATTTCAAGGGATCGCTCGAGGAAGTTGTTGGCTCTTTCGCAAGAGACTTATATCAACAAGATTCTTGAACGTTTTAACATGCATAAGTGTAACCCCGTAGACACTCCTATGTCTATTGGTGATACGTTGAGCATGAGCGGGTGTCCACAAACTCCACAAGAAGAACAGAAAATGAAAAATGTTCCTTATGCTAGTGTGGTTGGAAGTCTCATGTATGCTATGATGTGTACGAGACCGGATATCTGCTTTGCTGTTGGCATGGTAAGCCGATACCAATCCAGTCCAGGTTTAACCCATTGGAAAGCCGTGAAAAGGATACTTAGGTATCTTAAGGGTACTATTCATTACTCTTTGTGCTACGAAGGAAATAATCTGCAAATGAGAGGCTATACTGATGCTGATTGGGGAAGAGATATGGATGAAAGAAAATCCACCTCTGGCTTTGTTTTTCTGTTAAACAAAGGTGCTATATCTTGGAGTAGCAAGAAACAATCATGTATAGCATTGTCTACAATGGAAGCTGAATTTGTGGCATTTTCAGCTGCTGCACAAGAAGCTGTGTGGCTTAGTCGATTTTTGAGAAGTTTGGGGGTTGTTGGCAATACCATTGATCGAGAATTGATATACTCTGATAATGAGGCTGCCATTGCATATTCAAAAGACCCCAAGTTTCATTCTAAAACAAAGCACATTGACATAAAGTATAATTATGTGAAGGACAAGATTGCAAGAAAGGAAGTAAGTATGGAGTACATATCTACGCATGATATGGTAGCAGATCCTCTGACAAAACCCATACCTAGAGATGCATTTGTTAAACATGTTAGGTCTCAAGGATTGCGTAGATTGTGATGAATGTACTATTTTAATAAATGTACTTACAAATTTTTGTTTATATCCAATGCAATAAGTTTTCTTTTAAATCCTTGTTTTATTGTTCGCTCTTTGTAACATCCCGCCTTTTTCCATTTTCTTTTCCGTTATACTAATTTAAACTCCGTTATATGTTTATAACATCTCCCGTTAATACGCGTTTTAAAATAATTCGTTCGGTTAATTCCCGCACCCGATTCATAGTTGAGGGACCAAACTTGCCAAGGGTTCAAACCTTTGACTAGGTCAAAGGGTCAAACCCTTTCCACCCTTTCATTATCACCTCCTCCATTTTATTACTTCCTCCATTTTCTCTCTAACTCCAAACACAAAGATTCATCATCCATTTATGATCTAGCGGGTATTTTGCAAAACAAATTACATATTTGAGCTCCTTACAACTTCCTCTTCGTTTTGGTACCAACTTCATCTCATTTGGGTAACATTTCTAAAACACTAGATTTCTTTAAATTCGTGTTCTTGACTTATAAAGTTGTTAATTAGCGTCTATGGCTCATTGTGATGTCGTGTATGTAATTTGTATGCTCGATTCGTTGTTTTTGGTGTAACTAGTTCAATATGAAAATTACTTGCTAAATCCTTGATTTTGGATGATCAAATGTTGTTAGATTGTTAAAGTGCATGTTTTAAAAGTGTTACTAGTATCATTAGCTTCGTTTTGATGTATAGGTTGATTAAGGAAACTCCAAGAACATGATTAGTGATTTTGTGAACTTGGATTAGGGTTTGATAAGCTTTACATGAACTTTTGATGCGTCAAATGCTATGAGATATTGTTGTTAAGTGTTTTGTTGCAATGTGTGTTTGATCACCTTCGAAACGGCATATCATACATGTAAAACGGTTGCCCGAATCATGAAATGCATATTTGGAACTTGAACTTTGATTATGGACGTTTAAATGCGGTTTTGGGGTGTGTAAGTGTTGAATTGCTTGATGAAATGTGTCTAGGTGTTTTCCTCGTCAAATTACCTTTCCGGTGATATAAAATACATGTTCTAATTGTTTGCGGTTTGTAATTTGGGTTGGTTTGATTGTTGGTTCGTGCACTTAGAGTTGCAGCAAACAGGGCCTGGAAACCAACCAGGACGCCGTCCAGAAACTCAGGACGCCGTCCCACTTCTAATACCTGGACGCCATCTAGGTACTCAGGACGCCATCCCACTCTTCAATATAGGACGCCGTCCAGTCATCTGGGACGCCGTCCTAATGGCCTAAAACTGGCTGTTCGCTTAGTCTTTTGACGAAAAATGTTTGGCATGTTCTAGACCTCAAATTCACGTGCAACTTGTTTTAACATGCTTATATATGAATAACTAGCATAGAAAATTTGACCGAGACCCGACCCGACCATGTTGACTTTTCCGTTGACTTTGACCCGACCAAGTTTGACTTTTTGTCAAACTTAACCAAATACTTATACAACCTTTCTAACATGATTATTTACTTGTATCTTGCATGAAACTTGACTAGTTGATTCACATGCTAATATAATCGAGTCGTAACGAGCCATAGGACTAATTGAACATCTTTGACCGTTTGTGTTACCGTTATTGATACAACCTATATGTTTAGGTCAAGACTAGCTTGTCTTTGCACGCGTTTACTGGTTGAAGTACTTTATTAACTCTTGCACTCAAGGTGAGATCATAGTCCCACTTTTACTCTTTTTGAACTTATATTGGGATGAGAAAACATAAACGATCCTTTTGAACTAAGCGAACACAAAAACGGGAAAACAAACATTCTACATACGAGTTTGAACACAAATCCTCAATTCGATTATCATTAGTTACATCAGATGGTGTAAGCGGGAACTTATGTTATATGGCCATATGGGTTTGACAAACCCTCACTTCGGACGGTTCGCTACCGTCTACGGGTGAAATATATTTTCGGGAATCAGTGTATGTTCTAACACTATTATGACGGGGTTCAACGGACGGAATGTTAAGCCTTGATAATTGAGTGCTCGTGAATATTAACTTTTAGAATGTATTACTATTATTTCAACTTTGCAAACCTTGTGGTTCGGCTTACTTTACTTTTACTCACATACTTACTTAAACCTATGATTTCACCAACGTTTTCGTTGACAGATTTCTATGTTTTTCTCAGGTCTTGCACGATATGTGAAACATGCTTCCGCTCATTATTTGATACTTGCATTGGATGTCGAGTATACATGCATTTCATGGAGCGTCTTTTGACTTTACTTCAAACCGTGTCGCCTAGATTTCATTTGTACTTATAACCTTGTAACTTAACTTTTGGTTGAACTATTCTTGTAAACTTTGGAAACAATCTTTATTTTGAAATGAAGGCGACATATTTTGGTCAAACGTTGTCATAAAGACTTATGACTAGGTAATGGGACCCACGTAGACGACGCCGTCACTTGACGATTTGTCGGGGTCGCTACAAGTGGTATCAGAGCCTTGGTTGTAGGGATTTAGAGTTCATTTGTGTCCACCCCGAGTCATAGGGTACATAGGTGAATCTAGACTACAACCGGCATATAGACTGAAGTAGGAATTACTTGACTATTTGTGCATTTATACTCGAACTCTTCTATCATATCTGACTCGTATTCGATCTTGATCTTACGTTGATAAATTTTGTTGATGCGCCACCTTGACTTTATGAAGTAATGTTAAATGCACATGAGAATCAGGGTAATATAATTTCCGGGATTATATTATGGTGATTCACATGGACGTTCCGACATTATGAGATAAAGAATTTAAGGCAAGTCAAGGAAAATTTTCTCTCTATCCTTATTCCATACTCCGGTTAGTATTGTTGAAAATACTAACCAACGATATTCTTGTGTCATGAAGGAACAATGGCTCACCAAGGTCAACACAATACCCCTCTCGAAACTCTAGGACAAGCTCTTCAACGAATGATAACCACCGCCGTGGGTACGGCCGTGGCCGATCACTTTTCCAACAACACCAATCATGGAGCCGGTAATCCAAGCGAAGGTTGCTCCTACAAGAACTTCATGAAGTACAACCCTCCCACTTTCGATGGAACCGGAGGACCGATTACTCTCACCCGATGGTTTGAACAAATGGAGACCGTTTTTAACACAAGCAGTTGTCGAGACCAAGATAAGGTCAAGTTTTCCACCCTCACTTTCACCGGCATTGCTCTCTCGTGGTGGAACAAGTACGTACAATCGATGGATAGCGATGAAGCCCACACACTCTCTTGGACCGAATTAAGAGAAAGAATGATCACCGAATACTTCCTACGCGACGAGACTCGAGGGCTCGAACAGGGTCTAAGGAATTTAAAAACGGTCGGGAACGACCTCGAAGCTTATAATCAACGGTTTATCGAACTAGTCTCAATGTGTCCAAATCTCACGACTCCCGAATCCCTAAGGGTCGAACTTTACATGGATGGCCTCCCTAAGAGCATTCAACACGGGGTAATAATATCCCAACCCCCTAACCTACAAGAGGCTTTAACAACGGCCCGCCAAACTTTAGGAACGACGAATGAAATGAAAGCACCGACACCAATGGTCGAGAGCCACCCGAGTAACAACAAAAGAAAATGGGAAGCCTCGCAACCAAGCAACCACAACAATAATAACATCTTCAAGAAGCCTTTCACCCTCGGCCGCAAGAAGGGGTACGCCGGAAATCTACCTTATTGTAACAAGTGTCGCAAACATCATTTTTGGTGAGTGTGGCAAACCATTTTGCATCAAGTGTCACCGAAGTGGCCATGTGGCCCATGCCTGTAAGAGTACCGCTACCGTCGCTCGAAAGGAGCCCAATGCGCCCACGACGGGTGTTTGCTTTGAATGTGGCCAACCGGGTCATTTTAGGAGTGCATGCCCAAATAAGAAAATCAACCCCAACGCACGCCGCTGAACTTTCGACATCAACACTTAGGATGCCCGAGACGACGATGGACTAGTCACGGGTACGTTTCTTCACAACGAACCACATATTTCATACTTATTCGATTCGATTACCGCTAGACGTTTTACAACCGAGACTTTGACCTGTACTCTTTACATTTCACCTTTTTCCCTAGATACTACTTAGACGATTTAAGTGACTAACGGAAAAATATTGTGTGCCTATAAATTTTATCAGAGGATATGCGTTAAGAAATTGGACTCGGCACCTATAGAACTAAGGAACTCAAAACCTATTCATTAAGGAGAAATTGCTTCCCTACAATTTTGTGTAGATTATTGTGAACTAAGAAATTTTCGGTTGAAACCGATACCCTCTCCCTCGCATCCATGACCTCATGATTAATTGCATGAATCCCGTATGTTCCAAATCGACCTCCGTTCCGGTTATCATCAATTGGGGGTTAAGGGAGACGACGTCTCCTAAGTCTTTCCGAACTCGCAACGTTAGTTGTAAATCTCTCTTAGTACCATTCGATTTATCCAAGGCTCGTCCGTATCCATAAACCTCCCGAACCATGTATGCAAACTTATCTAGACAAATCTGTTATCGTATTTATAGATGACATCTTAACTTATTCAAGTAAAGAAGGAAAACGAACAACATCACCATCTTACGCTCGAACTTTTGAGAAAAGAGCAACTCTATACCAAATTCTCCGAGTGGGAATTTTTGTTGAACGAAGTCCAATTTTTCTAGACCATGACGTTAATGGTCAAGGCATTACAATCAATCTCGAAATCAAGCCACATGTAATCAGGAAACTCTCCCAACTCAGACTTGTATTCGTAAAATCTTAGATCTCGCCTGTTATCACCGAAAATTCATTTCTGACTTTTCTCGTGTTACACGACTTTAACCTCGTTAACTCACTAAGGAAAACTTTAAACCTCTCCGTGTTCGAACCTTGAACGTAATTTTGCATGCAAACCTTTCTAGCTAAATTCGTATAGCACATAACGGAACTCAATATGGAAATAATTCTACTTAAACGCCCGAAAGGCATACTCTCTCGACTCGAAATCAACGGAACTGAAATTCGTTATTTTTGCACGAAGAATTCGAATACATAATTGTTGATCCGATCAACTTTTCTCGTCATCACGTACCACACTACGTACCTCTGTTATTCCACCGTTACCGTCTGATATTACTGGAACTTAAGATAACCCGCAATCCAAGGATACATCACTCTTATTTGACATAACGTCCTTGTGTTTCTGATAATCGGCCAACTACTATTCAACCCCGAACTATACAACTACGTGTACTATCTCGATTTTCTTTCAAACTTCAACTTTTGACAACTAGATGCACAATACGGCGACCTTGAGATGTAAACTCATCCTATTCTAAGACCTCATTTCACTCCTATCTTTATCGCTCGCACTTCCGTTTAAGGAAACTCCTTGTGACATTTCTCCATGGATAGAGAAACTCCTCATATTACCTTAACATTCGCCACGAGGGTGAATAGTCCTAACGAACATATTTCGAACCCTAACTGACTTGTTCAAACATATCTTAAGAGATTCTATTCCAGTACGGTGTATCTTCGTCATTTATCCTGTATCGAAATACTCGTTTCACTTCTAGTGTTACAAGAAACCTTGGGAACTCGCTTAGACACATGTACCGCGTATCTCCCACAACCGATGAACCGAGCAAACGTACGATTCAATCTTGGAAAGACATGTTACAGACTGGTATTGTCACCTTTAGTAGTTCCTCTTACAACGACAGCTATCACTCGTATATTAACGCCGCACCTCCGAAACCCTATATGACCGCAAATGTCATACCCCTGTTCATTTAACCAAATTATGTGGCAAGCAAATCACCGAATCCGAACCCCATCAAGAAACAACAATTGAGATCGTTCAAGTCCGAGAAGGGCTCGAGATGACCCGTAGTCGCCAGAAGAGTTATACCAAACTTAGATGAAAACCTCACAAATCCCAGTGTGTAACCACGTAATATTGAGAACCCGCACCTTGGAAGGGTGTAATCCGTTTCGGGAATCAGGGAAAGTTAAACCCGCGACATGTTAACCCTTTTGAAACCTTGGGGCGTATTGGAACCGCTTCCTACCGTTTAGAACTTCCGACTAAATTAAGTTTCCGTTTACCCTACATTTCGTGTAACAAACTTAGAAACGTGTCCTGCGGAACAGGAACGTGCAATCCTGCTAGATACACCAACTATCGATGACAAATTTCTCTTCATAGGAAAACCAGTTGAAACCGGGGATCGTAAAACCAAACCTTAATACAACGTAAAACCCTGACTATCCAAATTCATGAGAACACTCAAGGACGTACCTACACTTATTCATATCATGAACAACGTAAAGTCTCGAGTAAGAGATAACGACTACTACGCCTACTTAAATTTCGGGACGAAATTTCTTTTAAGGAGTAGGTAATGTAACATCCCGCCTTTTTCCATTTTCTTTTCCGTTATACTAATTTAAACTCCGTTATATGTTTATAACATCTCCCGTTAATACGCGTTTTAAAATAATTCGTTCGGTTAATTCCCGCACCCGATTCATAGTTGAGGGACCAAACTTGCCAAGGGTTCAAACCTTTGACTAGGTCAAAGGGTCAAACCCTTTCCACCCTTTCATTATCACCTCCTCCATTTTATTACTTCCTCCATTTTCTCTCTAACTCCAAACACAAAGATTCATCATCCATTTATGATCTAGCGGGTATTTTGCAAAACAAATTACATATTTGAGCTCCTTACAACTTCCTCTTCGTTTTGGTACCAACTTCATCTCATTTGGGTAACATTTCTAAAACACTAGATTTCTTTAAATTCGTGTTCTTGACTTATAAAGTTGTTAATTAGCGTCTATGGCTCATTGTGATGTCGTGTATGTAATTTGTATGCTCGATTCGTTGTTTTTGGTGTAACTAGTTCAATATGAAAATTACTTGCTAAATCCTTGATTTTGGATGATCAAATGTTGTTAGATTGTTAAAGTGCATGTTTTAAAAGTGTTACTAGTATCATTAGCTTCGTTTTGATGTATAGGTTGATTAAGGAAACTCCAAGAACATGATTAGTGATTTTGTGAACTTGGATTAGGGTTTGATAAGCTTTACATGAACTTTTGATGCGTCAAATGCTATGAGATATTGTTGTTAAGTGTTTTGTTGCAATGTGTGTTTGATCACCTTCGAAACGGCATATCATACATGTAAAACGGTTGCCCGAATCATGAAATGCATATTTGGAACTTGAACTTTGATTATGGACGTTTAAATGCGGTTTTGGGGTGTGTAAGTGTTGAATTGCTTGATGAAATGTGTCTAGGTGTTTTCCTCGTCAAATTACCTTTCCGGTGATATAAAATACATGTTCTAATTGTTTGCGGTTTGTAATTTGGGTTGGTTTGATTGTTGGTTCGTGCACTTAGAGTTGCAGCAAACAGGGCCTGGAAACCAACCAGGACGCCGTCCAGAAACTCAGGACGCCATCCCACTTCTAATACCTGGACGCCGTCTAGGTACTCAGGACGCCGTCCCACTCTTCAATATAGGACGCCGTCCAGTCATCTGGGACGCCGTCCTAATGGCCTAAAACTGGCTGTTCGCTTAGTCTTTTGACGAAAAATGTTTGGCATGTTCTAGACCTCAAATTCACGTGCAACTTGTTTTAACATGCTTATATATGAATAACTAGCATAGAAAATTTGTCCGAGACCCGACCCGACCATGTTGACTTTTCCGTTGACTTTGACCCGACCAAGTTTGACTTTTTGTCAAACTTAACCAAATACTTATACAACCTTTCTAACATGATTATTTACTTGTATCTTGCATGAAACTTGACTAGTTGATTCACATGCTAATATAATCGAGTCGTAACGAGCCATAGGACTAATTGAACATCTTTGACCGTTTGTGTTACCGTTATTGATACAACCTATATGTTTAGGTCAAGACTAGCTTGTCTTTGCACGCGTTTACTGGTTGAAGTACTTTATTAACTCTTGCACTCAAGGTGAGATCATAGTCCCACTTTTACTCTTTTTGAACTTATATTGGGATGAGAAAACATAAACGATCCTTTTGAACTAAGCGAACACAAGAACGGGAAAACAAACATTCTACATACGAGTTTGAACACAAATCCTCAATTCGATTATCATTAGTTACATCAGATGGTGTAAGCGGGAACTTATGTTATATGGCCATATGGGTTTGACAAACCCTCACTTCGGACGGTTCGCTACCGTCTACGGGTGAAATATATTTTCGGGAATCAGTGTATGTTCTAACACTATTATGACGGGGTTCAACGGACGGAATGTTAAGCCTTGATAATTGAGTGCTCGTGAATATTAACTTTTAGAATGTATTACTATTATTTCAACTTTGCAAACCTTGTGGTTCGGCTTACTTTACTTTTACTCACATACTTACTTAAACCTATGATTTCACCAACGTTTTCGTTGACAGATTTCTATGTTTTTCTCAGGTCTTGCACGATATGTGAAACATGCTTCCGCTCATTATTTGATACTTGCATTGGATGTCGAGTATACATGCATTTCATGGAGCGTCTTTTGACTTTACTTCAAACCGTGTCGCCTAGATTTCATTTGTACTTATAACCTTGTAACTTAACTTTTGGTTGAACTATTCTTGTAAACTTTGGAAACAATCTTTATTTTGAAATGAAGGCGACATATTTTGGTCAAACGTTGTCATAAAGACTTATGACTAGGTAATGGGACCCACGTAGACGACGCCGTCACTTGACGATTTGTCGGGGTCGCTACACTCTTTGTGTTGCGAATCGAGAAAAGTATGTCGGACAGATACAAGATTAGCCCACTCACATGGGTAATCAATTCCATTTCATGTGACAAATGGAAAAGTGGTGTATATTAAGCACATTGTTTCAGTGACAATTGAGAGCTCAAGATTGATATAATTAGACGCCACATTCGTAAGTGTATAAATATTATGTGAATATTCAAAATTTACCTTATCTGTCATGAGTATCCAGATGTGAGTTCTTAAGAGTTTTATGAGTAGATGAGTGAACTCGAGTTTTAAACATTGAGTATGTTTGAACTATCATCTGTGCAACATTGATTTAAAGACATACCTCCATTGTGAAAGGAGAAATGTTGCACCATGTGATTCATAACACATGTGATCAAGACGACCAAAATGGAAATAGAAGAAACGATCTCTACTTCTATGTTATGTGAGCCCCTTGAGGTATTAGTAACCTCAATTTAATGTCCTTATGACTTTTTCTTGTCTCTTGAAGCTTAGTTTAATGTTTGCTATCTTAAGGCGTTACTTAAGGGTTATGAGTGATTCAACCTGGGTGAACGTTCTTAGAAAAGCAAGTTGAGCTAAGGCCAATGGATTCTAAGAGAAGGGAATATCATTTGAAGATCACATTAATTTGTATTCACCGATCGACCAATTATCTTCTGTCTTAGTGACAAGTCTTAGTGATAAATGATAATTGTGAATACAAAGGGTTTTTTATAAAGTAAAACTGAGATCATGCGAGTTCCTAATGTGATAAATGGTCTAGGATATTGCATACTGTATCTACTCTTTCCAAGTTTATTGAGACGCTATATATTCCTAACAGATATATAGCAAACGAGCTCTCAAAGTATGCCGGTCGCACGACCTAGTTCCTAGTATGATTTGTTTGCATACTACACTATAGTTTCTCAAGATATATATTGAGTATATCAAATTCGTTTGTGTGCGAGTGGGAGATGTTGGAAATAATTGAGCTTTTGTGGTTCACCCACAAACTCATTTGTGATTCACCAATTATCCATTGAGTGGTTAACCCATTTCCTAATGATAGTACACATTGTAATACGTACTATTTACATTTGGTAGTACAACTAAGGTAATCTTTCCACTCATATCTCTATAAATAGAGAGTTAATCTCTTCATGAAAAAAACACACAAGTGATAGAGAATAATACACACATAAAAGAAACTAAGTAGTTGGTACTTGGCAAACACTTGAAGGAATTATGTTGTGAGACTTGAAAGCCTTCCGTTCGTGATTGCTTTCTCGACCGGTAATCTAAACCTCGATCCAACCGCTTCCGCCGTATAGTTTCTGGTATGTCTAGAACCTATCTAAATACAACAGATATGATGTATCTTGTTGCTAACTGTATCAAAATTAAGTAGTCAAAATCATGAATATTTAAAGATGCAACCTTTTGAGGTCTTTTTTCGTGCATCTTTATTTGACAACGAAAGGTTGGCTAATGGTGTATTGGTCGTTGTCTTTGTGATTCAGCAAACGCTGGAACGATGTAGATGTCTTGATGGCCCTTTTTCCCTTTTCTTGTAAAAATTATACTTAAATACTCGCTAATACTTATTATATAGTAACCTCTACCTTTTGGTCCAACTTAGGAGTCTTTTAATTAAAAAAATAATAAAAAAAATACTTGACCCTCTTTTTTAATTTATCTAACAAAATCTTTTGACTATACAAGTAATCTAGTATCAAGTTGTCCAAAATTGGATAAGGGCTGCTGATCCACCTTTTTGTACAGAAAAACCAGATCAAGTTTTTATTGATGTTTACTAGCTACACCTCAGAGTTGCATCCTTTGGTATTGTGTCCATGTCACTGTTAGCCGAAAACTGCGGACCCCATCTTATTCAGTCGGAACTTGTTTAATAAAGTGATCAACTTTTACTAGTCGTTTTAGCCCATGATCTACTCGATCTTGTGCACTTGACTAATTACTCATTTACTCATGTGTTTATGAGTTGATCCTTGTAAAGCTGGATGTTGGATGATAAAGTACTATTATTAACTTGTGTTATATCATTAATTTAGCTGACCTTTTCAACATAGTTTTCTTGTGTTATATATATATATATATATATATATATATATATATATATATATATATATATATATATATATATATATATATATATATCAAGAATCAAGATTATTACTTGGCAAATTTCAAATTTGACGGTTAGATTGAATTTTCACTAATGTTATTCTATGAACCTAAAGAGTTTGTTACAAATAATGTGCAGATAGAGTCAACAATTAGATAAGCTTTCACTTTTGCCAACATCCTGATGGGAAAATAGGTCACAACGGGCAATCTACAAAGCGGAAACGAACCCGTTTGACAAGCATTTCTCGACCCGCATGAACCCGTGAGGAAACTAACAAACAAGCTATATCAAATCCAACCTAAATCAGTCACCAAATCTGTTCCGAATCAGTAGCTAAACAATAATCAAGCACACACTAAATACACGAGACTTTTTACGTGGAAAACCCCTCAAAATCGAGAGTAAAAATCACGGGACTCGTAAGCCACTTAAATTCCACTATCATCAACAAAGAGAGCAATACAATAATCCTTCTCTAGATCAACTAGAGGCATACAACATCATCATACTCTTGAACAACAATAATCAACAAGTATATGAAACAATTAAAGACAAAAGAAGAATTTCATCACCCAAAATTCTGCTACTGTTTGACCTGCTGTAACTCGAGCTACATACCACTTGAGACGAATTCAACGTTTGAAAACGTTGGCACTGATGTTAGGAAGACACAGCCCAAAAATGAAGAAGATTCAACGGTCGGATCTCCGGGGATCGAAGGTTTTCTGGCCTGCTGTCACTGTAGACGGGAATTGGGGTTTCACTCTATTTCTTGATCTATCTCTCTGCACTCTTATGATGAAAAATAGCTGGAAACATGAGATAAAAGATGCCCTCAGATGTTGACTAGGTCAAACAACAACTTGGGCCTTAAATTATTGGGCTTGGGCTTCCTTACATAATTGGAAACCAAAAAATAAAACCCAACAAATCTCCCCCTTTCCAATTATGAGGAAGGAATCGCCATCCCGGCGATCGAGCAACATACCTTGAGCTTCTCACTTGTTAAAGCCTTTGTGAACATGTCGGAACCATTATCATCGGTATGAACTTTCTCAAGTTCAAACAAACCATCTTCAAGACGTTCTCTAATCCAATGATACCGCACATCAATATGTTTTGTCCGCTTATGATACATAGAATTTCTAGCCAAATGAATCGCACTCTCATTATCACAAAGAACCACATATCTTGATTGCTTAAACCCAAGGTCTTGTAGAAACCTTTTCATCCACAATAGTTCTTTGCACGCTTCTGTTGCTGCCATATACTCAGCCTCGGTCGTAGACAATGCAACACACTTTTCTAACCTTGTTTGCCATGAAACCGCTCCCCCTGCAAAAGTCATCAAATATCCAGAAGTGGACTTCATGTTATCTTTGTTTCCTGCCATATTTGAGTCTGTATAACCAACAAGTATCGGCTCTCCATTTCCAAACGTGATACCCAATTTTGAAGTACCTCGTACGTATCTCATAATCCATTTAACTGCTTCCCAATGCTTCTTACCCGGATTTGACATAAACCGACTAACAACACCTACCGTATGAGCTATATCAGGCCTAGTACACACCATAGCATACATCAAGCTACCAACCGCTGAAGCATATGGAACTTTATCCATCTCCTCAACATCCTCCTTTGAAGAAGGGCAATCTCTATCTGTTAGCTTAAAGTTGTTAGTAAGAGGGGAACTAACCACTTTAGCATTCTTGATAATGCTAAAAACGAACATATATTTCATAGCATTATTCCTCAAGAAATACAAGCTTTTAGTTGCAATTGTTCTATTTACAAGTGATATTCGTTTAAATAATAAAAGGTGAAGACAAAAGACAGATTCGACGAATTGAAGACGCAAACGACCAAAAAGCTCAAAAGTACAAAAGACAATCAAAGAGGTTCCAATTATTGATAAGAAACGTCTCGAAATTACAAAAGTACAAGATTCAAAACACAAAGTACAAGATATTAAATTGTACGCAAGGACGTTCGAAAATCCGGAACCGGGACCAGAGTCAACTCTTAACGCTCGACGCAACGGACTAAAAATTACAAGTTAACTATGTATATAAATATAATATAATATATAATTAATTATATTAATTATATATATATTATATATATATTATAAACCGTCGGTAAACAAAGAGCCAAACTCCTCTGAGCTGTAAAAGCAACCTCCGCGACTCGCGGAGTTTGAAGGCAAAAATGCCGCGAGTCGCGGAGCCCCAAAATGAAAAACTGCCTATAAAGCCAACCGAATTCTGATCGCAAAAATCATCTTTTTTCTCCTCATTCATACGATATATATATATATATAATTTATATTTTAATTTTAATTTTAATTATAATTCTAATAATAAGGGTATGTTAGCGAATGTTGTAAGGGTGTAAGTCGAAATTATGTCCGTGTAACGCTACGCTATTTTTAATCATTGTAAGTTATGTTCAACCTTTTTATATTAATGTCTCGTAGCTAAGTTATTATTATGCTTATTTAAAACGAAGTAATCATGATGTTGGGCTAATTACTAAAATTGGGTAATTGGGCTTTGTACCATAATTGGGGTTTGGACAAAAGAACGACACTTGTGGAAATTAGACTATGGGCTATTAATGGGCTTTATATTTGTTTAACTAAATGATAGTTTGTTAATGTTAATATAAAGATTTACAATTGGGCGTCCCTATAAATTACCATATACACTCGATCGGACACGATGGGCGGGGTATTTATATGTACGAATAATCGTTCATTTAACCGGACACGGGAATGGATTAATAGCCACTAGAATAATTAAAACAGGGGTGAAATTACATTCAAGGGTAATTGGTGTAATTGCTAACAAAGTAGTAAAACCTTGGTTTACACGCAGTTGATAACCTGGTGTATTCATTAAACAAAGTATTAAAACCTTGTTACAATTCGAATCCCCAATTAGTTGGAATATTTAACTTCGGGTATAAGGATAATTTGACGAGGACACTCGCACTTTATATTTATGACTGATGGACTGTTATGGACAAAAACCAGACGGACATATTAAATAATCCAGGACAAAGGACAATTAACCCATGGGCATAAAACTAAAATCAACACGTCAAACATCATGATTACGGAAGTTTAAATAAGCATAATTCTTTTATTTCATATTTAATTTCCTTTATTTTATATTTAATTGCACTTCTAATTATCGCATTTTTATTGTTATTGTATTTAATCGCACTTTTAATTATCGTATTTTTTTAATTATCGCAAGTTTATTTTATCGCACTTTTATTATTCGTAATTTCATTTATCGTTATTTACTTCATGCTTTAATTTAAGTCTTGTATTTATTTTTAATATTTTACATTTGGTTTTAACTGCGACTAAAGTTTTAAAATCGACAAACCGGTCATTAAACGGTAAAAACCCCCCCTTTATAATAATAATATTACTTATATATATATATTTGTATTTTTATAAAAGTAAACTAATATAGCGTTGAGCTTTGTTTAAAGATTTCCCTGTGGAACGAACCGGACTTACTAAAAACTACACTACTGTACGATTAGGTACACTGCCTATAAGTGTTGTAGCAAGGTTTAAGTATATCCATTCTATAAATAAATAAATATCTTGTGTAAAATTGTATCGTATTTAATAGTATTTCCTAGTAAAATATAAACTATTTCGTATACCTTAGCTTTGACATCAAGTATTTTTGGCGCCGCTGCCGGGGAACCTCTTAAACGCCGGAAGCGCAACGCTAATATATAAAAAAAAAAAAAAAAAGAGAGATTTTTAGTTTACTTCTATTAAAAGTCGCTTTTGTAAAAAAAAAAAAAAAAACGTTTTAAATATTCGAAAATATAAAAAGAAAAACAAAAATATAAGTATTTTTAAGATTTTGTTAAATATTTAAGTTTTATAAGTTTCTTTATTTTTATTTTAGTTTATAAAAATATAAGTTTTATTTAAATATCTTTTATTTATATAAAAACAGAAAACAGAAAATAAATAAAAATAAATAAAAAAAAACGCGTCGATTCAAACTGTGCCAGAGTTGAATTTTGGAACCCCGCGACTCGCGGGGTTTGATGCATTAAATACCGCGACTCGCGGAGATAACCTGACACGCCGACAGAAGCCCTAATTCAGCATTAATTACGGTTAATTATTAATTATTATTATTATAACCCTAACTAATTATTATTATTATAATTACTTTTACTTTTTATTTAATTTATATATTTTAGTTAAATTAGTTTAATTAAATTGTAAAATTAGTAGTTTTATTAAATAAATAATATAAAAATAATATTTTTATAAAAATTGTACTTTTTATAACTTTTTGTATATTTTTATAGTTTGTCCCTTTTTAATCGTTGTAGCATAACTTTTGTATTTTTAGCTCATATTTAGTTTTAAACTTAGTTTTTGCTATAGTCATTTTTACTCCTAGATTTTTAGGCTTTGCCGTAGAATTTCTTAAGTGCTTTTTCTTTAGACTAAGATTTAGGTACTTTAGAATTTTGCGACGCCTTTTTAAGTTTTAGTTTCTTTTTAAGTTATTTCCATTTGGGATTTAGTTTTTCCTATAAGCTTTAATATTTTTAGACACCTTTTACTATGTATCAATTATCATTCCAATTAGTAATTTCAATTTGCGATTATAATTTTAAGTTAGTTGTAGTAATAAGGTTAGGTTAGTCAAGTATTTTTAAGTTTTTATAAGTTTCTTTTATTATTCCGTCACCTTTTATTTTTCAACCATTTTTTCTTTTTCGACCTTTTTCGACGAACTCTTTTTCTTTCTTATTTCTCGCTATTCTAGTTTTAGGACATAGATTTTTATTCTACTTCTTATCTAAATTTCTTAAAATTACGAAAATTTATTTTAAGTGGTTAAATTGATAGACATCAAAATTTTCTGGTTCGTAGTAATAGTTGGATTTGTACGTGGACCGGGTTATTGGAGCCAAACAGTCCTCAATTATATTGAGACCAAACGAATCCTGCCCCTCTGCTGCATCTTTTGGCTATTCGAAACGTGGGCAAAATCAGAAAAGTCTATTGATTGGATAACTTAATATAATTTTTCTTTACTTTTTAAAAACTAATAGGATATTCAGTGAATGCACCGAGCAAGACGTTCACCACCTTTTGTACGTTCACCACCTGTAACTAGATCAAGACATTTAGCAAATATAACCGCCGTTGATTTTTCTTTAGAATCATCATCCAGTCGACCAAGTACTTCAGTTCAAATTTCCGATAATCCATTTTTTGAACCCGACCTCACAATTGAGAATCCGGAGAATATTCAGGAACGGTTCGTAGATCCTGAACCATTAAACTTTCCTCCGGAACCACCAATCATTCAAACAGAGATTGTTGAGGAACGAACCATTAAATCAGAATCATCTAGTGATACCGATTCAACAAATTCAATTATGGAGAATCTGGAACCTTTAAGTATGGAAGACCGAATGAGAGCTAAACGCACTGGCCAAGGTCACGCAATTACTCATCCAGACATTAATGCGCCAGATTATGAAATCAAAGGACAAATTCTACACATGGTGACTAATCAATGCCAATTTAGTGGTGCGCCGAAGGAAGATCCAAATGAACATCTACGTACCTTTAATAGGATATGCACACTATTTAAAATCCGAGAAGTGGAGGATGAACAGATATATCTCATGTTATTTCCCTGGACTTTAAAGGGAGAAGCCAAAGATTGGTTGGAATCGTTACCTGAAGGGGCGATCGATACATGGGATGTTTTAGTTGACAAATTTCTTAAACAATTCTTTCCTGCATCTAAAGCCGTAAGACTTCAAGCAGAAATTGTTACGTTTACACAGAAGCCAAATGAAACTCTATATGAGGCATGGACAAGATATGGAAAGTTGTTAAGAGGATGTCCGCAACATGGTTTAGACACCTGTCAAATAGTACAAATATTCTACCAAGGATGCGACATCACTACAAGGAAAGACATAGATATAGCAGCTGGTGGTTCTATTATGAAGAAAACCGAAACTGATGCTTACAAAATTATTGATAACACTGCTTCCCACTCACATGAGTGGCACCAAGAAAAAGACATCATTAGATCATCTAAAGCAGCTAGAGCCGATTCTAGCCATGACTTAGATTCCATTTCCGCAAAGATAGATGCTGTGGAGAGACGAATGGAAAAGATGACTAAAGATATTCACTCAATACGAATTAGTTGTGAGCAGTGTGGAGGACCACATTTGACAAAAGATTGTCTCAGTATTGAATTAACAATGGAACAAAGAGAGAATATTTCATACATAAACCAAAGGCCTGGAAATAATTATCAGAATAATTATCAACCGCCAAGACCGATTTACAATCAAAACCAGAATTATAACCGAAATATTCCATACAACAACCAACAAGGACATAGCAATCAACAAGTATCTAATAATACTTACAATCAGCAAAGACCTAATTTTCAAAACAAACCACCACAACAAACCGATGATAAAAAGCCAAATTTAGAAGATATGATGACAAAGCTAGTTGAAACTCAAACGCAGTTTTTCACATCTCAAAAACAAACCAATGAACAAAATGCTCAAGCATTTAGAAATCAACAAGCTTCTATTCAAAATCTGGAACAAGAAGTAAGTAACCTAGCAAGGTTAATAGGTGAAAGAAAACCGGGAAGTCTACCTAGTGATACAAACGCTAACCCCCGGAATGAAACAGCTAAAGCTATTACCACAAGAAGTGGCACAACACTTAAACCACCTGAAATACCTGTAACTTCTGATGAAGCCATTCCTACTCCACAAGAACCACAACCTGATCAAGATAAGGAAAAAGAACCGGTAGTTGAAAAGGTTAATGAAGATAACACAGTTAAGGATAAACCTTATGTTAAACCATACCAACCACCACTTCCTTACCCGAGTAAAATGAAGAAAGAAAAACTTGAAGCCGAGCAATCCAAATTCTTGGATATGTTTAAACAGATAAATGTAAATCTTCCTTTCATTGATGTGATTTCAGGAATGCCTAGATATGCTAAATTCTTGAAAGATCTAATCTCAAATAGAAAGAAAATAGAAGAACTCTCGGCTGTTACTATGAATGCTAATTGTTCAGCAGTGCTGTTGAATAAGATACCAGAAAAACTATCTGATCCAGGAAGTTTCACAATTCCATGTTTTCTGGGTAGTCTTAGTTCAATAGAAGCATTGGCAGACTTAGGTGCTAGTATAAATCTAATGCCGTATTCACTATACGCTAAACTAGACCTTGGAGAATTGAAACCAACCAGAATAAGCATACAACTAGCCGACAGATCAATAAAATATCCTAGAGGGATAATGGAGAACATGCTAGTTAAAGTTGGTACTTTAGTATTTCCAGTAGATTTTGTTGTTTTGGACATGGAAGAAGATTCTCAAGTTCCTCTCATATTAGGAAGACCATTCTTAAACACGGCTAAAGCAATGATAGACGTGTTCGGTAAGAAACTGACCCTAAGTATAGAGGATGAGAGTGTTACCTTTTCAGTTGATAGAGCAATGCAACAACTACAATCTGCAGATGATACATGTTATTATATTCAAACTATAGATGCACATGCAGAATTATTAGAAGAATTTCCAGAATTACAAGGAACAGGAGAATGCTCTTTAGGAGAAGGTAATGAACCAATTGATGAAGCTGAAATGTTAGCTACACTTATAGCTAATGGCTATGAACCAACAACAGAAGAAATTCAAATGCTAAAAGAAGAAGACAGATATCGATACAAATCATCGATAGAAGAACCCCCGAAATTAGAGTTAAAGCCACTTCCAAACCATTTGGAATACGCTTATTTACATGGTGAATCTGAATTACCTGTAATAATATCGTCTTCTCTTACTGAAAATGAGAAATCACAACTCATTTCTGTGTTGAAAGCTCATAAACCAGCCATTGCATGGAAGATTCATGATATTAAAGGAATAAGTCCTTCGTATTGCACACATAAAATCCTTATGGAAGAAGGTCATAAAACGTATGTGCAACGCCAACGAAGACTAAATCCTAATATGCAAGATGTAGTTAAGAAAGAGATTATTAAACTGCTAGATGCAGGTTTAATTTATCCAATCTCTGATAGTCCATGGGTAAGCCCAGTTCAATGCGTGCCTAAGAAGGGTGGCATGACTGTCATCACAAATGAGAAAAATGAGCTTATTCCTACTAGGACTGTAACAGGATGGCGTGTATGTATTGATTATAGAAAATTAAATGACGCCACCAGAAAAGATCACTTTCCCTTACCTTTCATTGATCAAATGTTGGAAAGATTAGCCGGAAATAGCTACTATTGTTTTCTAGATGGATTTTCCGGATATTTTCAAATTCCAATAGCACCCGAGGACCAAGAGAAAACCACATTCACGTGCCCTTATGGTACTTTTGCTTACAAACGCATGCCATTTGGACTTTGTAACGCCCCTGCAACCTTTCAAAGGTGTAAGATGGCGATTTTTCATGACATGATAGAAGAATGCATGGAAGTTTTCATGGATGACTTTTCAGTCTTCGGTGATACATTTGAATCATGTCTAGTTAATCTGGAACGAATGCTAATTAGATGCGAAAAATCAAATCTAGTTCTTAATTGGGAGAAATGCCATTTCATGGTTAAAGAAGGCATCGTTCTTGGACATAAAATTTCAAAAGAAGGAATTGAAGTGGATAGAGCTAAAGTAGATGTAATTGCTAAACTTCCACATCCCACCAATGTTAGAGGAGTTAGGAGTTTTCTAGGGCATGCCGGTTTTTACCGACGTTTCATAAAAGATTTTTCTAAAATTGCCACTCCTATGAATAAACTCCTAGAAAAGGATGCGCCATTCATCTTTTCAGATGAGTGTATCAAATCTTTTAATATTCTTAAAGAGAAACTCACTAATGCGCCGATCATGATAACGCCAAATTGGAATCTACCATTTGAACTAATGTGCGATGCAAGTGATTTTGCAATGGGAGACGTTTTAGGACAAAGGATTGAAAAACGATTTCAACCTATATATTATGCTAGTAAGACATTACAAGGAGCACAAACGAACTATACAACTACTGAAAAAGAACTCCTTGCTATTGTCTTTGCTTTTGACAAATTTCGATCATATCTCGTTCTAGCAAAAACGGTGGTCTATACCGACCATTCTGCTCTTAGATACCTATTTTCAAAACAAGATGCTAAACTAAGATTAATTCGTTGGATCTTACTCTTACAAGAGTTTGATATTGAAATCCGAGATAAAAGAGGAGCAGAAAATCTCGCCGCTGATCATCTTTCTCGTCTTGAAAATCCCGAATTAGAAGTTCTAAATGAATCAGCCATACAAGACAACTTTCCTGATGAATATCTATTGAAGATAGATTATAATGAAATCCCATGGTTTGTAGACTATGCAAACTACTTAGTTTGTGGATTCCTTGAAAAAGGATTATCGTACCAAAGACGAAAGAAATTCTTCAGTGATATAAAACACTATTTCTGGGAAGATCCACATCTGTTTAAAAGTTGTCCCGATGGAATAATACGCCGATGTGTATTTGGAGATGAAGCTAGTAAAATATTAAACCATTGTCACACAGGACCAACAGGAGGGCATTATGGGCCTCAACTAACAGCAAGAAAAGTTTATGAAGCTGGATTCTATTGGCCTACAATTTACAAAGATGCACACCTTCTTTGCAAATCCTGTGATGCTTGTCAAAGGGCCGGAAAAATAAGTCAACGTGATGAAATGCCACAAAATGTCATCCAAGTATGTGAAGTATTTGACATTTGGGGTATTGACTTTATGGGTCCATTTCCAAAATCTCATAATAATCTATATATACTCGTAGCCATTGATTATGTATCTAAATGGGCGGAAGCACAAGCTCTCCCAACTAACGATGCACGAGTCGTAGTCAACTTTTTAAAACGTCTTTTTGCAAGGTTTGGAACACCGAAAGCTTTAATAAGTGATCGGGGTACTCATTTCTGTAATAATCAACTTGAGAAAGTTCTTAAAAGATATGGAGTAACTCATAAAATCTCCACCGCATATCATCCACAAACAAGTGGACAAGTTGAAAATACCAACCGAGCTTTAAAACGTATTCTAGAGAACACCGTAGGATCAAATCCGAAGGAATGGTCCATTAAATTGGAGGATGCACTCTGGACTTTTAGAACAGCCTACAAAACTCCAATTGGAACCACACCTTTTAGACTTGTTTATGGAAAAGCATGTCATCTTCCAGTAGAAATTGAACACAAAGCATTTTGAGCTTTGAAAACATGTAATCTTGATTTACATGAAGCCGGACGTCTACGATTAAGTCAACTAAACGAATTAGAAGAATTAAGACATGAAGCATACGAAAATTCGTTAATCTATAAAGAAAGAACGAAGAAATGGCATGATAAAAGAATCAGAAGTTCAAAAGAATTTAAAGAAGGAGACAGAGTTCTTCTTTTCAATTCACGATTCAAGCTATTTCCTGGAAAATTGAAATCAAGATGGTCTGGACCATTCATAGTCAAAAGAGTTTTCCCATACGGAACAATAGAATTAATAAATTCAAATGGGATTGAATTTAAAGTTAATGGTCACAGAGTTAAACATTACATACATGGTCCGATGGAAGTCGACAACGAAGTTAATCACAATTTCGACACCACAGCTAACTAAGTGTGGGGAGAATCAAGTCTTTAAAGGATAATATGTATTTCTGTTAGAGTTAGATTATCTGTTTTCGTGTAGTTCTCGAAAATGGAACCCGAATGGTCTTTCCCTAGCAGACCCTAAAGAACTAGTCTTCTCCCCCCATTCTGAATTTTTATTTTTTTTAGGTTTTTACAAAATGAAGACTGCCTGTGAACTAAACCATGGTCTAATGCTACACGCTTTGATCACTAAAAGAAATAATGACATACTACCGAGTGAATTAGTATCAGTAATCAGAGAAAGAATGGACGGAGTTAGAAAAGAATCTAGATGCGAAGATAATAAGTTACAATTTGGTAAAGGAAAATCAAAATCCGCAGCGAAAAGAAGAGCACGACACCTAGAACGATGTCACAAATGCGGAAAATGGTCACATGGAGGTAAATGTTCAAATAATCAAACCTATTCAAATACCGAATTTGTTACTTTATGCAGAGACGGACCGTTCATATGTTTAGAAGAAAAGACACTGAATGCTCGAGGTTACGCCTATGTAGCAATGGAAAATCAATTAAACCGACTATCTTATGAATGAGATAGATCATATAACTAAGAAATCTATTCCACAGGTATGTCTGTACAGTTTTTATTTTTATTTTTATTTTTAACCTTTTGATAATAAACGCTAATTTGTTCGCTAAAAAGTATTAAATTAGTATTAAATAAAATTAGGTTTGGCGACCGAAATTATTGATATCATTCAAAAATTTATTACATCACTGCGAAATTTAACGTTTATTCTTAAGGTATAAATATCTTTAAACAATCAACCCAAAATATTTCAAAAATTCGTCATGAGTTAAATTAGGTCTTGGAACCGAAATTACTTTACCGAAAAGAGGGGCGCATATTTTTGATAATATTTGATTGATTAAAGTAGGATAAAAAGACAAAAAGATTTTTAATTTTTTTTTTTTTACCATATTTTTAAAATTAATATTTAAATCTTAAATTAATATTGTAAACTTTGTAAAAACCATATTTTTAAAAATGTAAATATTTAAAAAATTAATATAAGTTTGGTGTGAATTTATAATATGAATTTTTAAATTAAGATTGGTGTGAACTTTTAATTTTTAAAATATAAATTTTTAATTTTATGCATTTTAAATTTTAAGTTTGGTGTGAATTTTTAATATTAATTTTGAATTTTATATTTAAGTTATGTGAATTTAAAAACAAAAATTTACTTTATCTCATTAAGTTAAGAATATGATTTTTAAAATTCGTCGTAAGTTGAAGACTAGGTCTTTGAACCGAAATTGCTTTACCCGAGGGAGGGACGAGAACTTTTATTATCATTATTTTTAATCTTATTGATTTAAAGTATGCCAAAAACATTAAAAAAACCCAAAAATCTTAGCTTTTAAAACAATCGCTACAAAAAGACAAATTTTAAAATTTTGTCGAAGGACGGACTAGGACATCGATCCGAAACGACCTCGTCCTAAATAACAAGGGAAACAAAATTTTAAAATTAAGTACTTAATTGTTTCAAAAGTTAATGATTATATAAAAAAAAAAAAAAAAAAAAAAACTCCGCGAGTCGCGGAGTTTGAAGTGCAATTCGCCGCGACTCGCGGGAGGACCGGATTACAGAAAAAAAAAATAAGAGCTGCAACAGCTCAGTTTCACACTCCACAACTCAAAAATAACTGCGAACATACTCCACAAAAACCCGAAAAATACACCCCAAAATCACAATTTTTAACCGTTAATCACCAAATTTTTTGCTAAAATCATGTTGAGAAGGATGCTATCTAAGAATTACTCAAGAAAAACGGTAAATTTCTACACCTAAACACCATTTAATTCGAAATTTGATGTTCTTGAGCAATTTTTTTTCCAATTTGATTTTGATGCTTTTTAGTGTAATTAGGCTTAAATTGTTTATGTATTATGCTTGTATAACCTAGATTGATGCTGTTTAACATGATTAGAAGCCTTAAACTTCAAATTTTGAATAATCTAGGGTTTGTGTTCTTGAGAAATTTGGGGCTTTTTGATATAAACAGGTTATGGCCGATTTTTGTCATGAATTGTTGCTAAATTGAGTAGTGTAACATGTCTAGGTAGTTAAATGATCCAAACTTTGAGCCTAAACATGATTTTGAGAATTAAAGTGGACTTTTTCAAGTCTAAAAATTCATGAACTTGATTTTTGAAATGCCATTTGAGACTTGTTTAATTGCTAGTAATGATTATTTTGACATGTTATTTGAGTTGAATGCTTATGAACTTGGCGAACATTTTCGTATATGCTTATTTGAAAAAGTGTAGATTTGATAAAAATGTGAAAATGAGCTTAAGTTTGATATAAATTGATAATGTCATTGTAATTATTTTGATTGATGATTTTGCTGACACTAATTCATATTTGGATGCACAAAAAATTGTGTTTGATGTGTTTTGCAGAATGAAAGGGGTGAATCTTCATCCCAAGCCCGCAATGCTCCTGCTGAGAATTTGGAACAACAGGAGGTGGATAACTACTACAAGCAGGATATACCTCATCCAGTCATGACCTTTTCTGATATGCACTTGGAAGAGTTGCACCCGAACCTGAGATTTGACAGACTTTGGATAGATTATCCAAAATATCAAAGGGGTTTGCATACTCTTCATTCTAAGGTTGTTGAGGTACCGAGGGTTATAGAATGGAGACCCTTAGAAGCTGTAGAATTGGCCGGGCCAATTAGGGAATTACTTGTACAGAGGTATGGTAATTCTTCTTTTAATGACTGGGTACGTTTATTCACCATGCGTAGACCTGTATATAAAGTATGGTGTGAAGAATTGTTATGTAGTATAGAGTTGAATGATCGGGTAGCTAGTTTAACCGATCGTTCTTTTATTAGATTTTTGTTAGGCGGTTCGATGCGCCACATGTCTTTACTAGACATGGATCAGGCTTTACGTATATATATGCCTGAGGAGTTAGCGTCTGCCGATTGTAGAGGATTGATACTAAACGGTAGAAAGATAGATGAAAATTTTGATACACACGGTGTGTGGAGTCAAATGACAAGCCATCACCGTTTCAAAGGGGGAAATTACTCTTATTTGGATATAGATAGAGCCGAATTAAGAGTGATACATAGGTTTTTAGCTAATTCGATTACACAAAGGGGTAAGAACAAGGAAAAAGTAAATGAACAGGATTTATTTTACCATATGTGTATTCGAGACCCACAAAGCACTGTAAGTATACCGTATTGTGTGGGTTATTATTTATCAGCTATGGTTCGAGGGATGCGACCGCATAGCATAATAGAGGTGGTATTTTTATTACTTTGATTGGTGAATATCTCGGTGTGGATATAAGTCGGGGGGGATTATTAGTAGAAGAACCAGAACCCCGCGATACTATAGGTTTAAATGTATACCATGGTGCGAAAGTTTTGAAGAGGCGAAATAACGCCGCAGTACGATACCATGGTAGACATCCACAGGTGGAGAGAAACCAACAGCAAAGTAATGTAGGAGGGGGGAATGAGATGCAAGAAATGCAAAGGTTTATAGCTTCTCAGGAATACGAAAATGCTAGACAGAGAGCATTTGAAGATTGGCAAGTTCATCAGAACCAAATCATAGCTCATTGCCAATATATAGGTAGAAACTATATTCCTACACCGAAACCCATCTTCCCTCCCTGGTCTATAGAGATGTAGCCACCGTATCCTACGTATGACCCTGCCGAAGCATTCTATAGCACCTATGGTTATGCCTGGAACCCCTATTGGTACCAATATCATCCTTAGTTTACTTATTATTATTTTTTTATTTTGTAATTTGTAATTATTGATACGTTTAATACTTTTGTTAATATTGTAATCATTTTTATAATTGTCTAACTTTTATTCTTAGATTTTAATAATTTTTGAATGTGGGGTAATATACCAAACTTCAAAAATATGTATATATATTTGCAGTTTATCTTATGTACACAACAGGGTAAAACAACGCATTTTCAAAGACTGGCATTAAGTTCAGCAAAAGCAACTAATTTTGACGACAAGATGCAAAATATATGTGAAATAACAACAAGACGGAATGAACAAATGATATGCACCATTTATCATTCAGCAAACAAACGCCAATATATTTGGAAACTTTGGTAAAAATTTAATCATTTTCACACAAATCACCCTCAATAATTTAAATTGTTACTGATTTCTTGCAAATGAGGGCATTGCAAGATCTTAAGTGTGGGAAGGGGTTAAATTCTTTCGGATTTTAAAATTTTTATCTTAAACACTTGGTTACCATTAAAAATACTAGTAAAGCAGTAGTTGTATTAGAATCTAGTGCTCTCTGATAAAAAAGAACAGCCCTAGTCTTATATACTGACTACCCAATTCTAGTAAAATTTTTCAAAATTTTCAATTAAATGAATTCAAAATCATGTTTATACATATTTATGAACGATAAAACTAGGTTTTAACACCGAAATTATTGTTACCTCGGAAAGGACATAAATTGAGAAACAAACTAAAATGTTAAAATTCATTTAAAATGGAATAGAGGACGATAAAAAGGAAAATAAAAGCCAAGTGTGGGAAAATATACCAAGTTATCTTAAACATATGTCACATATATCTGTAACAAATAACTGAAAATACTTTTGCTTTGGACTAAACTAAACTGTTTTACCCGATGAAAGAAAAGAAGAGATGGATCTACACGATGAATCAATTCCATCATTAAAAGGAAGTAAAGTCTTCCGAAAAAGACACGCGCTTCTTGATTTAGGTCAAGAAGTTGTCGTCCAGACCAGCTGTAGGTTGACGAAAAATCTAGAAAAGTCATCACTAAAATCGGTTGGAAATCCACGGACCTCAGCATAAAACAGGGTCGCCAAGTGGTCAGATTTATCCTAACCATGAGAAGGATTTATCTCGTACAATGGGGGGGGCACCATGCAAATTAGCTGGATAAGACTAATGAATCAGATCCCCAGAAAGGATAATCTCCTTAAAGATTAAAAATCAGCTTTTAAGACTGATATTACTCAATCCTAGAGATTGACCTTAAAGATTGAGAATTCAAACTCATGAAATTCAATGATATCTAAACTCGAGCTTGAACGAGAAAATATTTTGATCAAAATTATAAACCGATTTGTTTTCTGAAAACCCTATTTTCAATGCGTTCATTACCATTGAACGTAAAATCCTAGGAATTCACCTGGAATTCATTAGGTCACCTGAACTAAATCGGGTGTCAACCGTAAGAACGGTGGTTGCATAGCATGGTCAAAGACAGGACCTTGTGCCAGATCGAAAAATTATAAGGGTGAGCTTTACTATTGCTCCTACAAAGGATAGTAATTGCGTCCGACACGTTATAGACCATAATTAAAAGCATGTCAGGGGACATTGCCTTAACAGTTGCTTGTTCAACGCTTTCCTTTCAACCGGACGGTAGTTTACCGAAAAGTAATATACGGGACAAGTAAACTGGACGTGTTGCTTTCCAAATACAAGGTTAGCAAGTGGGTGACACAAAACCGCAAGTTTGAGCTAAAATTTTCAAATCTGAAACCCACCAAACCCACAAAAATATTTTGCAAACACCGGTAAAGGGTTATCCCGGAAAACTTATCTAGGGTAAAAACTAGATTTAATTTTCAAAAGATCAAATGTTTTCATAAAGATCCAATTTCCTTAATGGATCTAAATTTTTATAGTCATGTGGGACTGTAAACCATATCGTTACTACTATTGTTTATACCGTCGTATAAAAATCACTGATGTACAAAGTGTGAAGAATAAAGAAGTGATTCTAGTATTTCAAGACGATATTGCTTGAGGACAAGCAACGCTCAAGTGTGGGAATATTTGATAATGCTAAAAACGAACATATATTTCATAGCATTATTCCTCAAGAAAGACAAGCTTTTAGTTGCAATTGTTCTATTTACAAGTGATATTCGTTTAAATAATAAAAGGTGAAGACAAAAGACAGATTCGACGAATTGAAGACGCAAACGACCAAAAAGCTCAAAAGTACAAAAGACAATCAAAGAGGTTCCAATTATTGATAAGAAACGTCTCGAAATTACAAAAGTACAAGATTCAAAACACAAAGTACAAGATATTAAATTGTACGCAAGGACGTTCGAAAATCTGGAACAGGGACCAGAGTCAACTCTTAACGCTCGACGCAACGGACTAAAAATTACAAGTTAACTATGTATATAAATATAATATAATATATAATTAATTATATTAATTATATATATATTATATATATATTATAAACCGTCGGTAAACAAAGAACCAAACTCCTCTGAGCTGTAAAAGTAACCTCCGCGACTCGCGGAGTTTGAAGGCAAAAATGCCGCGAGTCGCGGAGCCCCAAAATGAAAAACTGCCAATAAAGCCAACCGAATTATGATCGCAAAAATCATCTTTTTTCTCCTCATTCATACGATATATATATATATAATTTATATTTTAATTTTAATTTTAATTATAATTCTAATAATAAGGGTATGTTAGCGAATGTTGTAAGGGTGTAAGTCGAAATTATGTCCGTGTAACGCTACGCTATTTTTAATCATTGTAAGTTATGTTCAACCTTTTTATATTAATGTCTCGTAGCTAAGTTATTATTATGCTTATTTAAAACGAAGTAATCATGATGTTGGGCTAATTACTAAAATTGGGTAATTGGGCTTTGTACCATAATTGGGGTTTGGACAAAAGAACGACACTTGTGGAAATTAGACTATGGGCTATTAATGGGCTTTATATTTGTTTAACTAAATGATAGTTTGTTAATGTTAATATAAAGATTTACAATTGGGCGTCCCTATAAATTACCATATACACTCGATCGGACACGATGGGCGGGGTATTTATATGTACGAATAATCGTTCATTTAACCGGACACGGGAATGGATTAATAGCCACTAGAATAATTAAAACAGGGGTGAAATTACATTCAAGGGTAATTGGTGTAATTGCTAACAAAGTAGTAAAACCTTGGTTTACACGCAGTTGATAACCTGGTGTATTCATTAAACAAAGTATTAAAACCTTGTTACAATTCGAATCCCCAATTAGTTGGAATATTTAACTTCGGGTATAAGGATAATTTGACGAGGACACTCGCACTTTATATTTATGACTGATGGACTGTTATGGACAAAAACCAGACGGACATATTAAATAATCCAGGACAAAGGACAATTAACCCATGGGCATAAAACTAAAATCAACACGTCAAACATCATGATTACGGAAGTTTAAATAAGCATAATTCTTTTATTTCATATTTAATTTCCTTTATTTTATATTTAATTGCACTTCTAATTATCGCATTTTTATTTATTGTATTTAATCGCACTTTTAATTATCGTATTTTTTTAATTATCGCAAGTTTATTTTATCACACTTTTATTATTCGTAATTTCATTTATCGTTATTTACTTCATGCTTTAATTTAAGTCTTGTATTTATTTTTAATATTTTACATTTGGTTTTAACTGCGACTAAAGTTTTAAAATCGACAAACCGGTCATTAAACGGTAAAAACCCCCCCTTTATAATAATAATATTACTTATATATATATTTGTATTTTTATAAAAGTAAACTAATATAGCGTTGAGCTTTGTTTAAAGATTTCCCTGTGGAACGAACCGGACTTACTAAAAACTACACTACTGTACGATTAGGTACACTGCCTATAAGTGTTGTAGCAAGGTTTAAGTATATCCATTCTATAAATAAATAAATATCTTGTGTAAAATTGTATCGTATTTAATAGTATTTCCTAGTAAAATATAAACTATTTCGTATACCTTAGCTTTGACATCAATTCTCCATGTTGAATCTACTAAGCACCTTTTCAATGTATTGCTCTTGTGATATATGTAACGTCTTAGCACCTCTATCTCTAGAAATCTGAATGCCAAGAATCTGTTTTGCTGGCCCCAAGTCTTTCATAGCAAAGGACTTGCTCAATTCTCGCTTCAACTGCGCAATTCTTTTAATATTTTTACCAACAATCAACATATCATCAACGTATAACAACAATATGATGAAATCATCATCACCAAACCTCTGAAAGAAAACACAATGATCTGAAGTTGTCTTTCGGTAGCCTTGCTTTCCTATAACCGACTCAAACTTCTTATACCACTGTATCGGTGCTTGCTTCAACCCATATAGACTTTTCTGAAGTCTACAAACATAATCTTCTTTACCCTTAACCCGAAAACCTTCAGGTTGCATCATGTAGATTTCCTTATCCAAATCACCGTGAAGAAAAGCAGTCTTGACATCCATCTGTTCAACCTCAAGATCAAGACTAGCAGCTAACCCAAGAACCACTCGAATAGATCCCATCTTCACGACCGGAGAGAAAATCTCATCAAAATGAATACCCTTTTTCTGGCTGAATCCTTTAACGACTAACCTAGCTTTGTACCTTGGTTGTGAAGTAAACTCATATGTCTTCACTTTGAACACACATTTGTTTCTCAAAGATCTCTTGCCTTTAGGTAACTTCACCAACTCATAAGTATTATTCTCATGTAAGGAATTCATTTCATCTTGCATGGCTTCACCCCACTCTTTCTTATGCTCATCTTTCATAGCTTCTGCATAACACTCTGGCTCTCCCCCATCAGTGAGTAATACATACTCATCAGCAGAATATCTAACAGAAGGATGACGGTCTCGGGTAGACCGCGTAAGTGGGACAAATGGGGGCACATCTGGTACTGGAATCTCTACCTGATCTGAAGCATAATCATCATCAGTACCATGTTCATTATTATGAACATCATCTCCAACATGTTGTGGAGTAATTGGATCCAAATCAACAAGATCAGCACTAGGTTAAGGAACTGAATCTTTCTTATCAACATCTTTTAACATCTGATCTTCTGTAAACACAACATCTCGGCTTCGTACGAGTTTCTTCTGAACTGGATCATATAACCTGTACCCAAAATCATCTTCACCATAACCTAGGAATACACATGGCTTAGTCTTCATATCAAGCTTTGACCTTTCATCTTTGGGAACATGAACAAATGCTTTACATCCAAAGACTCGTAAATGACAGTAAGAAACATCTTTGCCGCTCCAAACCCTGTTAGGAACATCAAAACGCAAAGGTACACAAGGGGTTAGATTAATAATATGAACTGTAGTATTTAAAGCCTCACCCCAAAAGGAATCGGACAACCCTGCATGTGAAAGCAAACATCTAACTCTCTCAACCAAAGTTCTGTTCATCCTCTCTGCTAAGCCATTCAACTGAGGTGTCTTTGGTGGAGTCTTTTGATGCTGAATACCATTCTCCTTACAATAAGCATCAAAGCTCCCAATGTATTCACCGCCATTATCAGTCCGAATACACTTGAGCTTCTTCCCTGTTTGCCTTTCAACTAGTGCATGAAATTCCTTAAATTTTTCAAATACTTGATCCTTTGACTTTAAGGTATAAACCCACACCTTCCTGGAATGATCATCGATGAATGTAACAAAGTAGGAACATCCACCAAGTGTCCTAGTCTTCATAGGCCCACACACATCCGAATGTACTAGATCAAGTACGTTCTCCATTCGAAAAGGAGAATGACTCTTAAACACAACTCTGGTCTGTTTCCCTGCCAAACAGTTAGAACACTTACTCAAATTAATATCACTAACACCCGACAACACATTCTTCTTAAACAAGATAGACATCCCTTTTTCACTCATGTGGCCAAGTCTTTTATGCCACAACTCAGTAGAATCAACATTGTCCACTGCGTAAACAATGTTCTGGATGATCTTCGAACGCGTTATGTATAATCTTGAGTCTTTCTTGCCTCTTCCCACTATCATAGAACCAAGAGTTAGTTTCCAAATACCATTACCAAAACCGTTATAATAACCATCATCATCAAGAATGCCTATTGAAATGACATTAAGTCTCATATCCGGAACATGTTTTACATTATGCAAAACTAACTCCATTCCCGTGTCAAATTTCAAATAAACATCTCCAATACCAACGATCTTTGATAACCCGGCATTACCCATCCTAGCAAATCCATAGTCACCTGGAGTGTAAGATGAGAATTGATCTCTACATATTGCAACATGACATGTAGCACCACTATCAACAATCCAACTCGTGTCATCATGAGTAAGATTGATCATATCATAATCAATACAAATAAAGAACTCATCCGTGATAGCGTTAACTTCAACCTTATCATCATCACCACCATCACTTTTCTTTTGTTTATTCTTGTCATATGCTTTTTTCTTCTCGTTCTTTAACTTTGGACAATACCACTTTGTGTGCCCCTTTTCATGACAATTATAACACTCAACATTAGCAAATTTACCTTTGCGTGAGCTGCTACGATGATTGCCTCTTTTACCCTGACCTCTACTATGACTTCTCCCCCGCGTTTCTGTGACTAAGATATCTGACTGTGAAGAAGAACCTTGTGACTTTCTTCTCATCTCTTCATTCAAAATACTACCCTTAGCCAATTCCATGGTGATAGTACCATTCGGTGCAGAGTTGGACAAAGATGTCCTAAAAGTCTCCCAAGAGTCCGGTAATGTACCAAGTAACCAGAGACCCTGAATCTCATCCTCAAACTTGATACCCATACCTGCAAGCTGATTTATAATACCCTGATATGCATTTAGGTGATCTGTAATAGGAGTCCCATCATGATACTTCAAAGCCATCATCTGCTTAATTAAGAACAACTTGTTATTCCCAGTCTTTCGCTCATATAACTGCTCAAGCTTTTTCCATAAGGCTTTAGCATCAGTCTCCCCAGTAATATGATTCACAACATTATCATCAACCCACTGCCGAATATACCCACATACTTGTCTATGCAAAGTTTTCCATTGAGCATCAGATTTTTCCTTAGGTTTATCCTCAGTAAAAACAGGCAAATAATAATCTTTCACATAAAGAAGATCCTCCATCTTGCCTTTTCAAACATGATAATTTGAACCATTTAAACTAATCATCTTACTTGTATTAGCTTCCATCTTTCACACAAGTCAATCAAAAAACCTTAAGCTCTAGATACCAATTTGATGGGAAAATAGGTCACAACGGGCAATCTACAAAGCGGAAACGAACCCGTTTGACAAGCATTTCCCGACCCGTATGAACCCGTGAGGAAACTAACAAACAAGCTATATCAAATCCAACCCAAATCAGTCAACAAATCTGTTCCGAATCAGTAGCTAAACAATAATCAAGCACACACTAAATACACGAGACTTTTTACGTGGAAAACCCCTCAAAATCGAGAGTAAAAACCACGGGACTCGTAAGCCACTTAAATTCCACTATCATCAACAAAGAAAGCAATACAATAATCCTTATCTAGATCAACTAGAGGCATACAACATCATCATACTCTTGAACAACAATAATCAACAAGTATATGAAACAATTAAAGACAAAAGAAGAATTTCATCACCCAAAATTCTGCTACAGTTTGACCTGCTGTAACTCGAGCTACAGACCACTTGAGACGAATTCAACGGTTGAAAATGTTGGCATTGATGTTAGGAAGACACATCCCAAAAATGAAGAAGATTTAACGGTCGGATCTCCGGAGATCGAAGGTTTTCTGGCCTGTTGTCACTGTAGACGGGAATTGGGGTTTCACTCTATTTCTTGATCTATCTCTCTGCACTCTTATGATGAAAAATAGTTGGAAACATGAGATAAAAGATGCCCTCAGATGTTGACTAGGTCAAACAACAACTTGGGCCTTAAATTGTTGGGCTTGGGCTTCCTTACATAATTGGAAACCAAAAAATAAAACCCAACACATCCGCCATTAAAGACTAAGATTGTTTTCGGACTGGAGTTTGGACCCATCTTCTATACTGTCACCGTCATGAAAATGTGAACTAAATTGTCACATTAATATTAACATTAACATTAACATTAACATTACCATTACCATTAACTTACCAATATAACTAATAGACAAAATTTGTCTTATTTGTTATGAATAGTACTATTCAAATTTTCATTTTTTACAAACCTAACCCCCTAACTTCCATTAAAATACAAATCGAATCCCCCACATTATCCCTGTATTCTAAATTATTATTTATCCCATCACTAACACCAAAAATATTGAATAATAACACCCACCACGCTTTACCGACTTGTACATTGCGCTCAAACAGTAGGACCCACAGAGGCCACTACTGTGCTACATTTTTTTTTTTGTCTCCAACGATAAAAGAAACAACTTTCTTAAAAGAAACAACCCTTCAATGCTACCAAAATATGTCGAAAAACATTCTTTTTTACAAAATAGATCAACTAACTTTAACGCTAAAAGAAACAACTTTCACAAAAGGAACAACCCTTCAATGTTAGATGTCGAAAAAAATTCTTTTTTACAAAATAGATCCACAAAAGGAAAGACTTTTTTTTTTAACTCGCATTCAAAACGGAGCCTCCGACGTGAAGCGAGGGCTCCCCAACTAGTATTAACTACTAGACAAAAATGATGAATAGTACCAGGGGTATTTTCATCTTTTCACCTTTTTTCTGAACAACTCAACCCGTTATCCGACCAAAAATGTGTCATAAAAAAAAATTCTGGAGCAGCACATCTGGACGGCGTCCAGCTATCTGGACGGCGTCCAGTTCTGAAGACTGGGACGGCGTCTAGCCATCTGGGACGGCGTCCAGAACAACTGCAAAATTCTGTTCAGCTTTACATTTACACGCGGGCGGAAAACCCGCTTCCCGACACTCTTAAACCAAAACGCTTTCGCAACATGTTATAATAATTAAAACTAAGAGTTCTCCATAATAAAAACCGAGTTTTACGATACCGGGCCCACATCGACCGTTTTACAACTTTCGTACAAAACTACGAGTTTTCGACCACATTAATTTTAACATTAAATAAAGACCGAGCATGGGATTGGGGATACGCTACCCAATCCTAATCAAATCCAAAAGCAAGTCTTCTAAAGCAAACTACGCAAGCCCACTAATTCCCGCTTACCCGATCCTCCGCATCCTTGCAAATCTATAAAAAGTCAACAACGAGAGGGTAAGCTAATGCTTAGTGAATGATAATATACTACATACATATATATGCATAAAATGGATACGCCACACAAATAAACAAATACCGCATACCGGAGCATCCAAGCATAAAGCAAACTAGTCTAAGCATACCGTACAAACACTAAGCAACGAGCTAACAAAGCCAACAAATAAGGTAAGTTCACCCACGACGATGTGAACAACGCCAAGAAGCTACACCCGGAGGGTTAGCTACATCAAGATAATACAACATTATATGTATACAATATATATATATATATATATATATATATATATATATATATATATATATATATATATATATATATATATATATATATATATATATATATATATATATGTATCTCGAATAACATAATTTTCTTACGCTTACAACACAATAACCATGGTTAACCAAATCTTCGCAAGGGAATGACTTCGCAAAACAAGTCATCGATGTTCATAACAACCATTAGTGCACTTAACACTTCGTACACTAACCTCACGGGTGGCATCTTAACACTTCGATACTTCACCCCGGGTGGCGTCTTAACACGTCGACACTTCACCCCGAGTGGTGTCTTAACACTTCGACGCTTCACTCTTCATTTTACTTGAGGCGGCATCTTAACACGTCGATACTTCACCTCGAGTGGCGCCTTAACACATCGGCACTTCACCCTTCAACTTACTTGGAGTGGCATCTTAGCACATCGATACTTCACTCCGGGTGGTGTCTTAACACATCGACACTTCATCCCGGGTGGCATCTTAACACATCGACACTTCACCCGTCATATTACTTTGAGTGGTGTCTTAGCACATCGACACTTCACTCGTCACGTGAACGTGGTGTCTTAGCATATCGACACTTCACATTTCACGCTACACAAATAAATACATTATATATCTACGCATATAATTATTCCACTCACTATATTAACCCTTTGTCATTGGGGTTATATAAGTCCACCTCACACGCCCATGTGATAACGTACACACAAAGTGTGCACCTCACCAAAGTGGTCAACCAAAATGCACAACCGTGCCAATTGGACTCATACAAAGGTCCATCAAATCCACCTATATGTGAAGTGAGCTCTATAACCGAGAATCACTTCACCCGACCCGCACCCATCTTACACATACATATGTACATAGGATATTAACACTCACCTAGTCGCCTTGATGAATGCTTCCAAGTAATCCGCAACGCGCCAAATGGAAAGTACCTATTCCATTATCACAAACACAACAACACAATTAGGGTTGACTTACAAACCAACCCAATTGACACCTAGTGCAAATCCGACCCATTTGCACTTCCAAGCACGAAACGCGCCCAAACTAACCAATATCCACTAACACGAGTGAAAATGGTCCTAACACACCGATTAAGCCCGAACACAAGTGTTAAACACGTGTCATACCCATTTTGACACCAAAACCCTAATTTGACCCATTTCAAAATTAGGCAACCAAACACACCCAAAAGTGTTCCAACACTTCCATAATCACTAAACCTAGTGATTAAACTCATTATCAAACCCTAATCAAGGCCAAATCGTCAACCGACCCAAACCCGCCAAGTGACAAGAATAACAAGTCACCATAAACCTACTTCATCATCTAGAAGGGTTTTACAACAAACTAGCTCAAAACCCTAACTTGAATATCAAATCTAACAATTGAAATTCGGAGTTTGAGCTTACCAATACTACCACAACGTAGCTAGGAGCGAGATGAACAACTTTAGAACCCGAGCTTTAGCGAGAATCCGACTCTTTCTTCTCCAAATCCACCTCTCTCTCTCTAAAACCCTTACTCTCTCTCTCTAGATGAGGTTGAGAGTGTTTGTGTGGGTGTAAAGTGATCCAAAAATGATCAAGGAATCAGCCTTGAAGGCTCCAAACCGGCACCCAAGTGAAATTACCATTTTACCCATTTATAACAAATTAAAATAGCTGGCTCGACAGACAGTTTGGACGGCGTCCCAAACCTTGGAAGGCGTCCCACCTTTTGTTGCTGGACGGCGTCCCCCTATCTGGATGGCGTCCCGATCTACTACAAAATCAAAAACAGAAACAGGGTGTTACAACTCTCCCCCACTTAGAATCGATCACGTCCTCGTGATCCTCGTCACTTAACCAAACGGACCACACCCTACGGTCCTCAAACATAAGTCCCAATCCGACTTTCCTAGGCAACTCTTCCCATTGGATCACCTTTAACAACTAAAATCGTCACCGGCGATTTATCAAAACCACATCCGAGCACTAATACCTGCTCAAATCCCCATATCGGGAAAAACTCAACCAATCTCGTACCGAGATATAAATTCCTTAGCGTACCTTTACCAAGGACAATGCTAAAAGCGACCAAGTCTCAACCTAAAGTCAACAATCTGAACGTTGAAGATCGAACCACATGAATCCTTACGGATTACACTTACCACTAAACATCCTTTGTAGTGCGCAATACAATCAATACGCCACTATCCTAACATCATAAGCAACGGCTAAAACCAAAAGCGCCCAAAACGACTATGGCAACTCTAATCCTAAGGTGTACAAAATCGACTATTGTCACACCCGTAACAACATGTGAGCGAAACACGGCTATCGCAATCACTAATCACACAACATGGTCCTCACGATCCCACCATCGGTGTATAAAATGACTGATAGATCACACCACACGGTCCTTACGAACCCACCATCGGTGTATAAAACAACCGATAGATCACTCAACACCGGATGAAGTCAGCGGACCCCGTCAACGGTCATGCTTCACTGATATAACACTACACCCATGATGAAGTCAACGGACCCCGAAGGTCATGCTTCACCAATCAACAATACCATGATGAAGTCAGCGGACCCCGAAGGTCATGCTTCACCAATCAACAATACCATGATGAAGTCAGCGGACCCCGAAGGTCATGCTTCACCAATCAACGCCCTTTTGGCCTCGAACAACGAGTAGCGTAACATCGCGCTCTGCTACGCCATAGTGAATCCTAACGGATACCACTAACCATTCACACAATCGAGCAAGAACCACCTATATCGAACATAGGCACAAAACAAAAATTCTCTAAAAGAGAATCCGACACACACATCCCTTAACCGAGGGATTTCACCTTGCTCGCCAAACACGTCCATTATCTCTCAACGAGATTTACCACATTACCACCTCGGTGGTAATTTCCAAATCAAAAATCATAAGTACAATTTAACCGAAATTGTACTCTACCACAAATCGACCAAACTAGGTCCCAACACAAGTTTCGGATCTACCATAAGCATTATCCGAATTCTCACCCTAAGGTCCCCTCGTGCGGGAGTATAACTCCCCCACTTGGAACTACGTTCCATATCCACAACTCGTACAATGCTACCAAAAGTAGACTTTACCAACAATTGGGTTCACACGACCCATCACCATATCTTGCTCTAATCTTGAGCACCCGAAGGATTTCAATCAATCCTTAAACACTTCGAACGAAAAGTGTAACACAATTACACAAACCATACCACGCAATCATCCAATTGCTTTAGTTTGTCAAATTCCACCTAGTCACTCATGTACCTAAGGGTTTCTCCTCGGTACTCTAAGTACAATGTAACCGCAACACAATCAGAGTCGAACATCACGCTAGTAGGTATAAAAGAGGCACCTAATGTTGCGTCACGTAGACTCCTTTACCAACATACATCGAGATCAACACTCGATTTCTCGGGTTTCATCCCACCCGTTGAACCTCATGGTTCATCAACTTCAACACAAAAGCGAACACGCGCTTAACAACCGAACACCAAAACCCATTCCCATAGCTTGGTAGAAACATTTTCCAAATACTAAGGAATTCTTGGTTGCACCAAGTCTTACGCCCTTCGCTCAACAATCAAAACATCACCATAGGGTACTTCCATTAGGAACGTCACCCATGACGATAACATGCACAACACGATGCATTTAACATACTCCAACTCAAACGGCGCATAATAAATAATCAAAGGACATATTTATTAAAACGAAACGTACCTTAACGTCTCCTTGCCGCCCCCATCCCCGCTAACTTGGGACATTCCGACTTACGATGTCCTTCTTCTTGGCAATTGAAGCACACCATGCCATCACCCTTTGGTACCGAACATTCCCACGACTTATGACCCCTCACGCCACAATTGTAACATCTAGCTGCACTAGATTCCGATATATTCGTCGCGTACCTCCCGTGCTCACACTCGGACCCTTAGTCCTCTTACTCGGAGCACCATACGAAACAACCGTTCTCTCACTTGAAGGTTCACCAACCTTCGATCGCGAATACGACTCGAAACCTCTAGCCGCGGTGAATAACTCCGTAAACGATTTCGCCTGAACTCTGCTAATCTTACTCCTCAAGTCATTATTCATGGTTCGATAGAAATCTTGCATCAACAAATGATCATTCCCCAAATACTCCGGGCAAAAATGATCCTTCGCCATAAAGGTCGTCTTGAGAGTATTCAAATCCATAGCTCCTTGTCGCAAATTTCACAACTCATTACGCAATTCTCACAAATCGGCTGAAGTCCGGAACACCTCAAAGAATTCCTCCTTAAATTCGTCCCACGATAAAGCCATAAACGTTTCGCCACCGACAAGATCAAACTTACCGTCCAACCAATCCCTCGCCCTACCCCGCAACAAACTAGTAGCGAGTCTCGTCTTTTCTCGGGAGGGAATTCAATAGTGCGAAAATATCCTTCGACATCCGAGATCCAAGTTGTGCTTATCAAAGGATCCGGCTTCCCGTCATACATCGGGGGTTTAGTCCTCATGAAGCTCTTAAGACAACGCTCCATTTCACCACTACTTTGAAGTTCGGAATACTTCATATCCATTTCTTCTCGAAACGCACTCATTTGCTCCGCAACGGCGGCCGCAACTCTAGCGTTAAACTCAGCGTCGTTCGTCTCGATCCCATTTCCCGTCGCCATTCTAAGGAATGCAAAGCGATTAGACCACGAACGTATAAAATCACACGCACAACACCGCCCCATCTTGCTAAACATTCGTCGTACATCACTTGTTTGACACGATTTGCACCCGTAATAAGGTTTGCAAGTCCTTATTACGCATACACGACGTATCGACTCGTTAGTACAACGACCGCCTCGCTTGATGATATATGCAAACACAAACAAAATTCTACGCGATATACACATACGCGAGAATTATTATCGCAACACAATTAATATATTAATAATATCATCATTACCAATATCGACGTTAGTCCACCTACAACAAGGCACTAACTATAACCTATTCTGACCCGTTCACCTACAAGTCCCACAACAAATAAGCACACACAAAAGTCTAAGTCTAGGCACCTATCTCAAGTCACCTAAATCCCTTAGACCATGCTCTGATACCACTTGTAACAACCCAACCCGTTATCCGACCAAAAACGTGTCATAAAAAAAAATTCTGGAGCAGCACATCTGAACGGCGTCCAGCTATCTGGACAGCGTCCAGTTCTGAAGACTGGGACGGCGTCCAGCCATCTGGGACGGCGTCCAGAACAACTGCAAAATTCTGTTCAGCTTTACATTTACACGCGGGCGAAAAACCCGCTTCCCGACACTTTTAAACCAAAACGCTTTCGCAACATGTTATAATAATTAAAACTAAGAGTTCTCCATAATAAAAACCGAGTTTTACGACACCGGGCCCACATCGACCGTTTTACAACTTTCGTACAAAACTACGAGTTTTCGGCCACATTAATTTTAACATTAAATAAAGACCGAGCATGGGATTGGGGATACGCTACCCAATCCTAATCAAATCCAAAAGCAAGTCTTCTAAAGCAAACTACGCAAGTCCACTAATTCCCGCTTACCCGATCCTCCGCATCCTTGCAAATCTATAAAAAGTCAACAACGAGAGGGTAAGCTAATGCTTAGTGAATGATAATATACTACATACATATATATGCATAAAATGGATACGCCACACAAATAAACAAATACCGCATACCAGAGCATCCAAGCATAAAGCAAACTAGTCTAAGCATACCGTATAAACACTAAGCAACGAGCTAACAAAGCCAACAAATAAGGTAAGTTCACCCACGACGATGTGAACAATGCCAAGAAGCTACACCCGGAGGGTTATCTACATCAAGATAATACAACATTATATGTATACAAAATATATATATATATATATATATATATATATATATATATATATATATATATATATATATATATATATATATATATATCTCGAATAACATAATTTGCTTACGCTTACAACACAATAACCATGGTTAACCAAATCTTCATAAGGGAATGACTTCGCGAAACAAGTCATCGATGTTCATAACAACCATTAGTGCACTTAACACTTCGTATACTAACCCCACGGGTGGCATCTTAACACTTCGATACTTCACCCCGGGTGGCGTCTTAACACGTCGACACTTCACCCCGAGTGGCGTCTTAACACTTCGACACTTTACTCTTCATTTTACTTGAGGTGGCATCTTAACACGTCGATACTTCACCTCGAGTGGCGCCTTAACACATCGGCACTTCACCCTTCAACTTACTTGGAGTGGCATCTTAGCACATCGATACTTCACTCCGGGTGGTGTCTTAACACATCGACACTTCACCCCGGGTGGCATCTTAACACATCGACACTTCACCCGTCATATTACTTTGAGTGGTGTCTTAGCACATCGACACTTCACTCGTCACGTGAACGTGGTGTCTTAGCATATCGACACTTCACATTTCACGCTACACAAATAAATACATTATATATCTACGCATATAATTATTCCACTCACTATATTAACCCTTCGTCATTGGGGTTATATAAGTCCACCTCACACGCCCATGTGAAAACGTACACACAAAGTGTGCACCTCACCAAAGTGGTCAACCAAAATGCACAACCGTGCCAATTGGACTCATACAAAGGTCCATCAAATCCACCTATATGTGAAGTGAGCTCTATAGCCGAGAATCACTTCACCCGACCCGCACCCATCCTACACATACATATGTACATAGGATATTAACACTCACCTAGTCGCCTTGATGAATGCTTCCAAGTAATCCGTAACGCGCCAAATGGAAAGTACCTATTCCATTATCACAAACACAACAACATAATTAGGGTTGACTTACAAATCAACCCAATTGACACCTAGTGCAAATCCGACCCATTTGCACTTCCAAGCACGAAACGCGCCCAAACTAACCAATATCTACTAACACGAGTGAAAATGGTCCTAACACACCGATTAAGCCCGAACACAAGTGTTAAACACGTGTCATACCCATTTTGACACCAAAACCCTAATTTGACCCATTTCAAAATTAGGCAGCCAAACACACCCAAAAGTGTTCCAACACTTCCATAATCACTAAACCTAGTGATTAAACTCATTATCAAACCCTAATCAAGGCCAAATCATCAACCGACCCAAAACCCGCCAAGTGACAAGAATAACAAGTCACCATAAACCTACTTCATCATCTAGAAGGGTTTTACAACAAACTAGCTCAAAACCCTAACTTGAATATCAAATCTAACAATTGAAATTCAGAGTTTGAGCTTACCAATACTACCACAATGTAGCTAGGAGTGAGATGAACAACTTTAGAACTCGAGCTTTAGCGAGAATCCGACTCCTTCTTCTCCAAATCCACCTCTCTCTCTCTAAAACCCTTACTCTCTCTCTAGATGAGGTTGAGAGTGTTTGTGTGGGTGTAAAGTGATCCAAAAATGATCAAGGGATCAGCCTTGAAGGCTCCAAACCGGCACCCAAGTGAAATTACCATTTTACCCATTTATAACAAATTAAAACAGCTGGCTCGACAGACAGTTTGGACGGCGTCCCAAATGTAGTGACCCGAACTTTTCCATGTTTATATATATTAATTGAGATTGATATTTACATGATTAAATGTTTCCAACATGTTAAGCAATCAAACTTGTTAAGACTTGATTAATTGAAATATGTTTCATATAGACAATTGACCACCCAAGTTGACCGGCGATTCACGAACGTTAAAACTTGTAAAAACGACATGACGATATATATATGGATATACATATGGTCAACATGAGATTATGATAAGTAAGTATCTCTATAAGTATATTAACAATGAGTTATATACATATAAACAAGACTACTAACTTAAGGATTTCGAAACGAGACATATATGTAACGATTATCGTTGTAACGACATTTAAATGTATATATATCATATTAAGATATATTAATATATCATAATATCATGATAATATAATAATTTAACATCTCATTAGATATAATAAACAATGGGTTAACAACATTAATTGAGATCGTTAACTTAAAGGTTTCAAAACAACACTTACATGTAACGACTAACGATGACTTAACGACTCAGTTAAAATGTATATACATGTAGTGTATTTAGATGTATTAAAATACTTTTGGAAGACTTCAAGACATATATCAAAACACTCATACTTAACGGAAATGGTTACAGTTACTTTCCCATTCTTTTCTATCACCAAGAATTCTAGTCGTATTCTTACCCGTATTATACACAGCTTCAAAACGTACTTACTATGGGTATATACCAATAGGAACTAACATGGAATTCCACTCTTGATTATGTCATGTATGACTAATCAATTTTAACTTCTACCATGAGCTAGTCAACTAACTAGAACTCCTTTTAACCCCACTCACCACTCACCAATTACCACTCATCATTCACTCCATTTCACTTCCAATTCTCTTTCTAATTCTCTCTCAGCACACACACACTATTATGAACGTATTTTTCCAGTAGTTAATCATCATCTTCATCAAAAATCACTTCAAGAATCAAGCTATAATCATCATAGGAAGAACACTTCAAAAATCCCTTCAAGTTTACTAATTTACTTCCAAGCTTTCTAATCCATTCCAAGTAATCATCTAAGATCAAGAAACCTTTATTATATACAGTAGGTTATCTTTCTTATTCAAGGTAATATTCATATTCAAACTTTGATTCAATTTCTATAACTATAAACTATCTTAATTCGAGTAAAAATCTTACTTGAACTTGTTTTTGTGTCATGATCCTACTTCAAGAACTTTCAAGCCATCCAAGATCCTTTGAAGCTAGATCATTTCTTGTCACTTCCAGTAGGTTTACCTACTAAACTTGAGGTAGTAATGATGTTCATAACATCATTCGATTCATATATATAAAACTATCTTATTCGAAGGTTTAAACTCGTAATCACTAGAACATAGTTTAGTTAATTCTAAACTTGTTCGCAAACAAAAGTTAATCCTTCTAAATTGACTTTTAAAATTAACTAAACACATGTTCTATATCTATATGATATGCTAACTTAATGATTTAAAACCTGGAAACACAAAAAACACCGTAAAACCGGATTTACGCCGTCGTAGTAACAAGCGGGCTGTTTTGGGTTAGTTACTTAAAAACTATGATAAACTTTGATTTAAAAGTTGTTATTCTGAGAAAATGATTTTTATTATGAACATGAAACTATATCCAAAAATTATGGTTAAACTCAAAGTGGAAGTATGTTTTCTAAAATGGTCATCTAGACGTCGTTCTTTCGACTGAAATGACTACCTTTACAAAAACGACTTGTAACTTATTTTTCCGACTGTAAACCTATACTTTTTCTGTTTAGATTCATAAAATAGAGTTCAATATGAAACCATAGCAATTTGATTCACTCAAAACGGATTTAAAATGAAGAAGTTATGGGTAAAACAAGATTGAATAATTTTTCTCATTTTAGCTACGTGAAAATTGGTAACAAATCTATTCCAACCATAACTTAATCAACTTGTATTGTATATTATGTAATCTTGAGATACCATAGACACGTATATAATGTTTCGACCTATCATGTCGATACATCTATATATATTTCGGAACAACCATAGACACTCTATATGTGAATGTTGGAGTTAGCTATACAGGGTTGAGGTTGATTCCAAAATATGTATAGTTTGAGTTGTGATCAATACTGAGATACGTATACACTGGGTCGTGGATTGATTCAAGATAATATTTATCGATTTATTTCTGTATATCTAACTGTGGACAACTAGTTGTAGGTTACTAACGAGGACAGCTGACTTAATAAACTTAAAACATCAAAATATATTAAAAGTGTTGTAAATATATTTTGAACATACTTTGATATATATGTATATATTGTTATAGGTTCGTGAATCAACCAGTGGCCAAGTCTTACTTCCCGACGAAGTAAAAATCTGTGAAAGTGAGTTATAGTCCCACTTTTAAAATCTAATATTTTTGGGATGAGAATACATGCAGGTTTTATAAATGATTTACAAAATAGACACAAGTACTTGAAACTACATTCTATGGTTGAATTATCGAAATCGAATATGCCCCTTTTTATTAAGTCTGGTAATCTAAGAATTAGGGAACAGACACCCTAATTGACGCGAATCCTAAAGATAGATCTATTGGGCTTAACAAACCCCATCCAAAGTACTGGATGCTTTAGTATTTCGAAATTTATATTATATCCGAAGGGTGTCCCGGAATGATGGGGATATTCTTATATATGCATCTTGTTAATGTCGGTTACCAGGTGTTCACCATATGAATGATTTTTATCTCTATGTATGGGATGTGTATTGAAATATGAAATCTTGTGGTCTATTGTTACGATTTGATATATAAAGGTTAAACCTATAACTCACCAACATTTTTGTTGACGTTTTAAGCATGTTTATTCTCAGGTGATTATTAAGAGCTTCCGCTGTCGCATACTTAAATAAGGACGAGATTTGGAGTCCATGCTTGTATGATATTGTGTAAAAACTGCATTCAAGAAACTTATTTTGTTGTAACATATTTGTTTTGTAAACCATTATGTAATGGTCGTGTGTAAACATAATATTTTAGATTATCATTATTTGATAATCTACGTAAAGCTTTTTAAACCTTTATTGATGAAATAAAGGTTATGGTTTGTTTTAAAATGAATGCAGTCTTTGAAAAACGTCTCATATAGAGGTCAAAACCTCGCAACGAAATTAATTAATATGGAACGTTTTTAATCAATAAGAACGGGACATTTCAGTTGGTATCAGAGCGTTAGTCTTAGAGAACCAGAATTTTGCATTAGTGTGTCTTATCTAGTTTGTTAGGATGCATTAGTGAGTCTGGACTTCGACCGTGTTTACTTGAAAAATGATTGCTTAACAAATTTTGTTGGAAACTATATATTTTTAACATGTGAATATTATGTGATATATTAATCTCTTAACGCGTTTGATATTATGTGATAGATGTCTACCTCTAGAACAAGTCCCATTGACTCACCTAATAATAATGAAGAGTCAAATGTAAATTGGAATGATTCGTGGACTGATTCACAAGTTCCCGAAGAGGAACCGGAAGAAGAGTCGGAACCGGAAGAAGAATCGGAACCGGAAGAAGAATCGGAACCGGATGAAGAAATAGAACCGGTGGGGGAAATAATAAAATGGTTAAGTAAAAGAAAATCCTCAACCAACCGACCAAGGTTAATTATGGTCAATGGTGTTTCCGCCAAGGAAGCAAAATATTGGGAGGATTACCAATTCTCCGATGAATCGGATTCCGACGAGAATTCCGATGATGTTATAGAAATTACCCCAACTGAATTTAAAAAGACAAAAGAAAATAATAAGGGAAAGGGCATAAAAATAGAGAAATCTAATTCCAACCCCGATGAACTTTATATGTATCGTCAATCCCCAAAGTCCTTAAGTTGTAACAATGACCCGGGAACCTCTAAACCACCAGGTTTTTCTAAACCAATGTGGATAACGACGGCTCGTATTAGGGGAACATCATATATCCCTAGAAACTTGGCAAAACGAACCAAAACCGAAGAAGAAGAAACAAGCGAGTCGGAATAAGATAGTTGTATTCGTGTGGTGTAATATAAGTAATATAGTGTGCTTATGCTTTATGATATATGTAAAAATTGCTTGTATTAATAAGTATTTTTTTTATGAATCTAACTCTTGTCTATTTTACAGTATAAAAACACAAAATGGATAGACAACCCAATATTTTAAGAGACCTACCCGGAGACATGATTGATGAAATCTTGTCTAGAGTCGCTCAGAATTCTTCGGCACAACTATTTAAGGCGAGATCAGTTTGTAAGACATTCGAAGAACGTTCCAAGAATGCCTTGGTTTATAAAAGGCTTTCGTTCGAAAGATGGGGGATATCACATTGGAAAATCCATAAGTTATGATGTGTTTACTTTGACGCATATATTGCGGGGAACCCAAATGCTATTTTACGCAATGGGTTAAGAAATTATTTTGACTCAATATATCCGAATATTGGACTTCTTGATTTAGAAAAAGCGGCTAACATGCAACATAAAGAAGCATGTTATGCTTACGGATTAGTAATGTTCGCTTCTCACCAAAGTGAGAACAAGAACATCGGGCTACAACTATTAAACAAAACGTTCCCACAAGTGATGGAGTCGGTAATTGGGGTAAGAAATGAGGTTTTTAGATTGTTACGGGACTGTTGGACATTACATAACCCTCGTCCCTTTGACGACGTTACAACACGCTGTCTTATCAACGGCCATAACGGTTATGTTCCACAAGACCAAGGATGGGAAGTAATCCTAGTAAAACCAGAATGCATGACTTGTTTCTGGACGTATGAATTACGTGTCTTTATTGCCTTTGCTGAACGACTTGTGTACTAGCTAGAATTATCTTCACAACCATCTTGTATCAAATTTATTGTGTGCTATATTTCATGCTATATGTAAAATAAGCGGTATTGTAAGTTTGTAAAATATTGTGTAAAAGTTTGAACGCGAAATATTATTATAATCAGTTTTTCATATAGAATTGTAGTAGTTGAATTGTATATTAGCTACTAAGTATGAACTTAACGGGTAGGTACTACCCGAATTTAAACTTATAAAACGCTAATATGAAGAAAAATCTTTTATAAATGAGTTCATATTATGCTACGAAATACTATTAACTACTCTTAATATTCTGTATGATTAACTTGTTCCATTTGACTATTTTGAAGGAAATGACACCGACTACTCGACACACCGTGAATATGAATGAAGAGGAATTCCGTACTTTTCTAGCTTCAAACATAGCCGCAGTACAGGCTGTGCTACATACCAACAATAACCTTGGATCTAGCAGTACAGGAAATCGTGTAGGATGCACCTACAAAGAATTCACTGCCTGCAAACCTTTGGAATTTGATGGAACCGAAGGACCGATCGGATTGAAACGGTGGACCGAGAAGGTCGAATCGGTGTTTGCCATAAGTAAGTGTACTGAAGAGGATAAAGTGAAGTACGCTACGCATACCTTCACAGGTTCTGCGTTAACATGGTGGAATACCTATCTAGAGCAAGTGGGACAATACGATGCGTACGCACTACCGTGGTCAGTATTCAAGCACTTGATGAACGAGAAGTACCGTCCCAGAACCGAGGTCAATAAGCTCAAGACAGAACTTAGAGGGTTACGAACCCAAGGATTTGATATTACCACGTACGAAAGACGATTCACAGAATTGTTCCTATTGTGTCCTGGAGCATTCGAAGATGAGGAAGAGAAGATTGACGCGTTTGTGAAAGGATTACCGGAAAGAATCCAAGAAGATATAAGTTCACACGAGCCCGCCTCCATACAACAGGCATGTAGAATGGCTCACAAATTAGTGAACCAGATTGAAGAAAGAATTAAAGAACAGACTGCTGAAGAGGCCAATGTGAAGCAAGTCAAAAGAAAGTGGGAGGAAAACGGTGATAAGAATCACCAATACAACAACAACAGCAATTACAACAATAATCGCAACAATTATCCCAACAATCGCAACATCAATCGCAACTACAACAAACGGCCCAACAACAACAACAACAACAACAACAACAACAACAACAGCAACTACAACAATCATCCCAACAACAATAATAACCGCAACAACAACAACAATCAGAAGCAGCTATGCCAAAGGTGTGAAAAGTATCACTCGGGGTTCTGCACCAAATTTTGCAACAAGTGTAAAAGAAATGGTCATAGCGCGGCGAAGTGTGAGGTCTACGTACCAGGGGTTAATAGAACGAAAGGAACAAATGGTGTTGGAACGAGTAATGGCGGAGCAAGTAGTGTCGGAGCAAGTTATGCCAATGTAGTTTGTTATAAATGTGGAAAACCGGGCCACATTATTAGAAATTGCCCGAACCAGGAGAACACGAATGGACAAGGCCGCGGAAGAGTTTTCAATATTAATGCGGCAGAGGCACAGGAAGACCCGGAACTTGTTACGGGTACGTTTCTTATTGACAATAAATCTGCTTACGTTTTATTTGATTCGGGTGCGGATAGAAGCTATATGAGTAGAGATTTTTGTGCTAAATTAAGTTGTCCATTAACGCCTTTGGATAGTAAATTTTTACTCAAATTAGCAAATGGTAAATTAATTTCAGCAGATAATATATGTCGGAATCGAGAAATTAAACTGGTTAGCGAAATATTTAAGATTGATTTGATACCAGTAGAGTTAGGGAGTTTTGATGTGATAATCGGTATGGACTGGTTGAAAGAAGTGAAAGCAGAGATCGTTTGTTACAAAAATGCAATTCGCATTATACGAGAAAAAGGAAAACCCTTAATGGTGTACGGAGAAAAGGGCAACACGAAGCTACATCTTATTAGTAATTTGAAGGCACAAAAACTAATAAGAAAAGGTTGCTATGCTGTTCTAGCACACGTCAAGAAAGTACAAACTGAAGAAAAGAGCATCAATGATGTTCCCATTGCAAAAGAATTTCCCGATGTATTTCCGAAAGAATTACCGGGATTACCCCCACATCGATCCGTTGAATTTCAAATAGATCTTGTACCAGGAGCTGCACCAATAGCTCGTGCTCCTTACAAACTCGCACCCAGCGAGATGAAAGAACTGCAAAGCCAATTACAAGAACTTTTAGAGCGTGGTTTCATTCGACCAAGCACATCACCGTGGGGAGCTCCTGTTTTGTTTTTCAAGAAGAAAGATAGTACATTCAGGTTGTGTATCGACTACCGAGAGTTGAACAAACTTACCATCAAGAACCGCTACCCACTACCGAGAATCGACGACTTATTTGATCAACTACAAGGCTCGTCTGTTTATTCAAAGATTGACTTACGTTCCGGGTATCATCAAATGCGGGTGAAAGAAGATGATATTCCAAAGACTGCTTTCAGAACACGTTACGGTCATTACGAGTTTATGGTCATGCCATTTGGTTTAACTAATGCACCAGCTGTGTTCATGGACCTTATGAACCGAGTGTGTGGACCATACCTTGACAAGTTTGTCATTGTTTTCATTGATGACATACTTATTTACTCAAAGAATGACTAAGAACACGGTGAACATTTGAGAAAGGTGTTAGCAGTATTGAGGAAGGAAGAATTGTACGCTAAGTTTTCAAAGTGTGCATTTTGGTTGGAAGAAGTTCAATTCCTCGGTCACATAGTGAACAAAGAAGGTATTAAGGTGGATCCGGCAAAGATAGAAACTGTTGAAAAGTGGGAAACCCCGAAAACTCCGAAACACATACGCCAGTTTTTAGGACTAGCTGGTTACTACAGAAGGTTCATCCAAGACTTTTCCAGAATAGCAAAACCCTTGACTGCATTAACGCATAAAGGGAAGAAATTTGAATGGAATGATGAACAAGAGAAAGCGTTTCAGTTATTGAAGAAAAAGCTAACTACGGCACCTATATTGTCATTACCTGAAGGGAATGATGATTTTGTGATTTATTGTGACGCATCAAAGTAAGGTCTCGGTTGTGTATTAATGCAACGAACGAAGGTGATTGCTTATGCGTCTAGACAATTGAAGATTCACGAACAAAATTATACGACGCATGATTTGGAATTAGGCGCGGTTGTTTTTGCATTAAAGACTTAGAGGCACTACTTATATGGGGTCAAAAGTATTATATATACCGACCACAAAAGTCTTCAACACATATTTAATCAGAAACAACTGAATATGAGGCAGCGTAGGTGGATTGAATTGTTGAATGATTACGACTTTGAGATTCGTTACCACCCGGGAAAGGCAAATGTGGTAGCCGATGCCTTGAGCAGGAAGGACAGAGAACCCATTCGAGTAAAATCTATGAATACAATGATTCATAATAACCTTACTACTCAAATAAAGGAGGCGCAACAAGGAGTTTTAAAAGAAGGAAATTTAAAGGATGAAATACCCAAAGGATCGGAGCAGCATCTTAATATTCGGGAAGACGGAACCCGGTATAGGGCTGAAAGGATTTGGGTACCAAAATTTGGAGATATGAGAGAAATGGTACTTAGAGAAGCTCATAAAACCAGATACTCAATACATCCTGGAACGGGGAAGATGTACAAGGATCTCAAGAAACATTTTTGGTGGCCGGGTATGAAAGCCGATGTTGCTAAATACGTAGGAGAATGTTTGACGTGTTCTAAGTTCAAAGCTGAGCATCAGAAACCATCAGGTCTACTTCAACAACTCGAAATCCCGGAATGGAAATGGGAAAACATTACCATGGATTTCATCACTAAATTGCCAAGGACTGCAAGTGGTTTTGATACTATTTGGGTAATAGTTGATCGTCTCACCAAATCAGCACACTTCCTGCCAATAAGAGAAGATGACAAGATGGAGAAGTTAGCACGACTGTATTTGAAGGAAGTCGTCTCCAGACATGGAATACCAATCTCTATTATCTCTGATAGGGATGGTAGATTTATTTCAAGATTCTGGCAGACATTACAGCAAGCATTAGGAACTCGTCTAGACATGAGTACTGCCTATCATCCACAAACTAATGGGCAGAGCGAAAGGACGATACAAACGCTTGAAGACATGATACGAGCATGTGTTATTGATTTCGAAAATAGTTGGGATCGACATTTACCGTTAGCAGAATTTTCCTACAACAACAGCTACCATTCAAGCATTGAGATGGCGCCGTTTGAAGCACTTTATGGTAGAAAGTGCAGGTCTCCAATTTGTTGGAGTGAAGTGGGGGATAGACAGATTACGGGTCCGGAGATTATACAAGAAACTACCGAGAAGATCATCCAAATTCAACAACGGTTGAAAACCGCCCAAAGTCGACAAAAGAGCTACGCGGACATTAAAAGAAAAGATATAGAATTTGAAATTGGAGAGATGGTCATGCTTAAAGTTGCACCTTGGAAAGGCGTTGTTCGATTTGGTAAACGAGGGAAATTAAATCCAAGGTATATTGGACCATTCAAGATTATTGATCGTGTCGGACCAGTAGCTTACCGACTTGAGTTACCTTAACAACTCGCGGCTGTACATAACACTTTCCACGTCTCGAATTTGAAGAAATGTTTTGCTAAAGAAGATCTCACTATTCCATTAGATGAAATCCAAATCAACGAAAAACTCCAATTCATCGAAGAACCCGTCGAAATAATGGATCGTGAGGTTAAAAGACTTAAGCAAAACAAGATACCAATTGTTAAGGTTCGATGGAATGCTCGTAGAGGACCCGAGTTCACCTGGGAGCGGGAAGATCAGATGAAGAAGAAATACCCGCATCTATTTCCAGAAGATTCGTCAACACCTTCAACAGCTTAAAATTTCGGGACGAAATTTATTTAACGGGTAGGTACTGTAGTGACCCGAACTTTTCCATGTTTATATATATTAATTGAGATTGATATTTACATGATTAAATGTTTCCAATATGTTAAGCAATCAAACTTGTTAAGACTTGATTAATTGAAATATGTTTCATATAGACAATTGACCACCCAAGTTGACCGGCGACTCACGAACGTTAAAACTTGTAAAAATGACATGACGATATATATATGGATATACATATGGTTAACATGAGATTATGATAAGTAAGTATCTCCATAAGTATATTAACAATGAGTTATATACATATAAACAAGACTACTAACTTAAGGATTTCGAAACGAGACATATAGGTAACGATTATTGTTGTAACGACATTTAAATGTATATATATCATATTAAGATATATTAATATATCATAATATCATGATAATATAATAATTTAACATCTCATTAGATATAATAAACAATGGGTTAACAACATTAATTGAGATCGTTAACTTAAAGGTTTCAAAACAACACTTACATGTAACGACTAACGATGACTTAACGACTCAGTTAAAATGTATATACATGTAGTTTATTTAGATGTATTAAAATACTTTTGGAAGACTTCAAGACATATATCAAAACACTCATACTTAACGGAAATGGTTACAGTTACTTTCCCATTCTTTTCTTTCACCAAGAATTCTAGTCGTATTCTTACCCGTATTATACACAGCTTCAAAACGTACTTACTATGGGTATATACCAATAGGAACTAGCATGGGATTCCACTCTTGATTATGTCATGTATGACTAATCAATTTTAACTTCTACCATGAGCTAGTCAACTAACTAGAACTCCTTTTAACCCCACTCACCACTCACCAATTACCACTCATCATTCACTCCATTTCACTTCCAATTCTCTTTCTAATTCTATCTCAACATACACACACTATTATGAACGTATTTTTCCAGTAGTTAATCATCGTCTTCATCAAAAATCACTTCAAGAATCAAGTTATAATCATCATAGGAAGAACACTTCAAGAACACTTCAAAAATCCCTTCAAGTTTACTAATTTACTTCCAAGCTTTCTAATCCATTCCAAGTAATCATCTAAGATCAAGAAACCTTTATTATATACAGTAGGTTATCTTTCTTATTCAAGGTAATATTCATATTCAAACTTTGATTCAATTTCTATAACTATAAACTATCTTAATTCGAGTAAAAATCTTACTTGAACTTGTTTTTGTGTCATGATCCTACTTCAAGAACTTTCAAGTCATCCAAGATCCTTTGAAGCTAGATCATTTCTTGTCACTTCCAGTAGGTTTACCTACTAAACTTGAGGTAGTAATGATGTTCATAACATCATTCGATTCATATATATAAAACTATCTTATTCGAAGGTTTAAACTCGTAATCACTAGAACATAGTTTAGTTAATTCTAAACTTGTTCGCAAACAAAAGTTAATCCTTCTAACTTGACTTTTAAAATTAACTAAATACATGTTATATATCTATATGATATGCTAACTTAATGATTTAAAACCTGGAAACACGAAAAACACCGTAAAACCGGATTTACGCCGTCGTAGTAACACCGCGGGCTGTTTTGGGTTAGTTAATTAAAAACTATGATAAACTTTGATTTAAAAGTTGTTATTCTGAGAAAATGATTTTTATTATGAACATGAAACTATATCCAAAAATTATGGTTAAACTCAAAGTGGAAGTATGTTTTCTAAAATGGTCATCTAGACGTCGTTCTTTCGACTGAAATGACTACCTTTACAAAAACGACTTGTAACTTATTTTTCCGACTATAAACCTATACTTTTTCTGTTTAGATTCATAAAATAGAGTTAAATATGAAACCATAGCAATTTGATTCACTCAAAACGGATTTAAAATGAAGAAGTTATGGGTAAAACAAGATTGGATAATTTTTCTCATTTTAGCTACGTGAAAATTGGTAACAAATCTATTCCAACCATAACTTAATCAACTTGTATTGTATATTATGTAATCTTGAGATACCATAGACACGTATATAATGTTTTGACCTATCATGTCGACACATCTATATATATTTCGGAACAACCATAGACACTCTATATGTGAATGTTGGAGTTAGCTATACAGGGTTGAGGTTGATTCCAAAATATGTATAGTTTGAGTTGTGATCAATACTGAGATACGTATACACTGGGTCGTGGATTGATTCAAGATAATATTTATCGATTTATTTCTGTATATCTAACTGTGGACAACTAGTTGTAGGTTACTAACGAGGACAGCTGACTTAATAAACTTAAAACATCAAAATATATTAAAAGTGTTGTAAATATATTTTGAACATACTTTGATATATATGTATATATTGTTATAGGTTCGTGAATCAACCAGTGGCCAAGTCTTACTTCTCGATGAAGTAAAAATCTGTGAAAGTGAGTTATAGTCCCACTTTTAAAATCTAATATTTTTGGGATGAGAATACATGCAGGTTTTATAAATGATTTACAAAATAGACACAAGTACTTGAAACTACATTCCATGGTTGAATTATCGAAATCGAATATGCCCCTTTTTATTAAGTCTGGTAATATAAGAATTAGGGAACAGACACCCTAATTGACGCGAATCCTAAAGATAGATCTATTGGGCTTAACAAACCCCATCCAAAGTACTGGATGCTTTAGTACTTCGAAATTTATATCATATCCGAAGGGTGTCCCGGAATGATGGGGATATTCTTATATATGCATCTTGTTAATGTCGGTTACCAGGTGTTCACCATATGAATGATTTTTATCTCTATGTATGGGATGTGTATTGAAATATGAAATCTTGTGGTCTATTGTTACGATTTGATATATATAGGTTAAACCTATAACTCACCAACATTTTTGTTGACGTTTTAAGCATGTTTATTCTCAGGTGATTATTAAAAGCTTCCGCTGTCGCATACTTAAATAAGGACGAGATTTGGAGTCCATGCTTGTATGATATTGTGTAAAAACTGCATTCAAGAAACTTATTTTGTTGTAACATATTTGTATTGTAAACCATTATGTAATGGTCGTGTGTAAACAGGATATTTTAGATTATCATTATTTGATAATCTACGTAAAGCTTTTTAAACCTTTATTGATGAAATAAATGTTATGGTTTGTTTTAAAATGAATGCAGTCTTTGAAAAACGTCTCATATAGAGGTCAAAACCTCGCAACGAAATCAATTAATATGGAACGTTTTTAATCAATAAGAACGGGACATTTCACCAAACCTTGGACGGCGTCCCACCTTTTGTTGCTGGACGGCGTCCCCCTATCTGGACGCGTCCCGATCTACTACAAAATCAGAAACAGAAATAGGGTGTTACATTTTCCCTTCCTTTCTTTTAAATAACACCACAAACGCCCCCCACACTTTGTTAAAATTTTAAAATCGACCCCCAAAATAGTGAGTTAAAGTGTCAAATCAAAATTTTCATAAAATATCTTAAATAAACTTCACTCAAATATTCAACGTGTCATATCTTCTCGCTCGCAACGAGTTAAATTTTTCCGAAATCATCGTTAAACTCGAAATAATTTTACGAACACAATGTCACTAACTATACGCAAAATGGACACTTTTTAAAAAATGCTAAATATTTAGGGTACTTTTCATATACTTTGATTTTTGACTCGCAGGCTCCGTAACTAAATAAAATAAAATACATTAAAAACCGAACCACATGCGCGAAACGAGGGTTCGACAACTAGTTTCTTCTATATACGTATTAAATTCTTTGAAAAAATAGTCATTTTATATGTTTCTTTACATTTCAAGATTCTAGGTTATATTATACCTTTGTTAGCGTTTGCTGTGTAACGAAGTTGAGCAATATTAAAAATGTAACGTATTATTGATGGGAGATGATATTGCCAACATCAAATTTACTTCTTCCACCATATTTTGATGTTTATTTCCCAGAATACCCCTTAATAAATTATTATAAAAAGTTTTACAAGTTTTGTGTAAGACATTCATTAAGGGTAGTTTAGATAATTTTGGTGGAAGAAGTAAATTTAATGTTGGCAATATCATCTCCCATTATTGATTGATTATTGATTGCAAACATTATCTGTACACGCTTTGGCCTTTTGGTTTCTTGAAGAACCATTTTAATTTGTAGTTCTGTTTTCTATTAAAAATATTGTACACCAGTAGCATGGTTTGCATGTTGCATGTTTCATGAATATGAAAATAAAAATATTGGGTTTAATTTCATTAATTATATACCTATACACAATACACTAGCATTTAAGGTTTGATTATTATCTATTAAATGTTAGTGATTTTAGTGTGATCCAACATAATCAAGGTTTTTAAGTTATTGGATTACTTGGTTGAGAGTGGAAGTGATTGTTTGATACTCTACACGAATCCGGAAAGTGTGAAGTGTACATTCGTAAAGAGTAAAACCAATCACTTAGTATATAGTTGATCTTGGATGAAGTAATGCTTGGAAAATAGATGATCCACAAAAACCAGGCTTAAGCCGCGCCGCGGGTCTCCTAGCCGCGCGGCGGTTCCTAGTGTGTCTTGGGATCGGGAATTTTGGTTGTTTCAGGATTTTGGAACAAAGCATTAAGCTGCGCCACGACCATACGAGGCGCGATGCGGCCCCAAGGCTAAATTGGTTACAGGAAATTAGCAAACTAATGGACATCAGGTATAGTGTTAGGCCGCGGCGCGGGCCATATAGCCGCGGCGTGGCTTAAGAAAGTGAACTGGTGTCTTTTTGACCCAAAAGGCATGTTGGTCCAAAACGTTGTTTGTTTGGCATTTCCTGGTCAGTTTGGGACGGTTTTAAGCATTAAATACACATGTTTAGACACCAAATAAGTGGTGTTGGTTCCCAAGAGATGTACCATTACATTATGGTTACATGTGAAAGGTCGTGACTCTTCATTCACACATTTTAGTCAACTATAAATAGAATACTCATTCATTTGAGGAGGGGTTCCAGAATTTTCCTTCTCTCACACTTTCATCATACTAACAAATATTTCATGCATTATACTTTTGCAAGAACAACTTTTCTTGGTCTAGAAAATATTGTTGAACTAGTCTTATCCCAATATTGATTTCGTGCAATCCAAGACCGAAGGGGGCGAAATATTTTATTGAGAAAGTGTTTCACGATTCTAGTTTCAATCCGGTGACATTTTCCTATTGAGCAATCCATATTCCCTAACATTAAAACAGGCTAATTGATCACACTTTTGGTGTATTTAATTAGTGGTAACCTTCGCTTTGTTCTTGTTTTGATTTTGATGTTTAAGTTCTAATAATTATTTATTTCATAACATAGATGGAGTGAACGGGTAATCTTTTTTCTTTAATTTTGTTAGGTTAATGAGATGAGTAGATATTACTTCCTAACTTTTAAACCGAACCGAATCAACTAAACAAAATAATCACGATTTTCACATGTAATATTCACGTCTTTAACATCTCTCTATCCCAAACGAGTTTAATATCCAACCTTCCCTGTTGTCGCTGTCATCATCTATTCTTTTGATCACCCCTTCCGTTTTGTAGCTTCCGACGTATGTTTCCCTCTCCGAACATCGACATCACGCATGTTCGCCGGTGGTTTAGCCTTTTCTTTCCCATTTAATTTTTCTTGGTCGTCACTGCATTTTCTTGTTGACCGGAGCTTTCTCGGGCGGCCATAGCCACTGCCATCGCCACTCTCGTTAGGGTTATGGTTATAGTTGTTAGGGATTTCTTTTGGCACTTGTCGTTTACTTTTTGTGTCGGATCTCAGTGGTTCTTCCTTACTAGCGGTGGTGTGTGGTGGTCTACACTACCACCATGTTGGTGGTCTACCACTATGTTGGTGGTCTACCACCATGTTGGTGGTGGCCATCAACCGTCTATAGGTGATGTGGAGCCTCGTCTGCTCTTGTTTTTTCCCTTGCTTCTACTAGGTGCCCTTTGTGTTCGCTAGCCTACCACCCTGTTTGTGGTAGCCACCTGAGATTTGCTGGATTCGATCCGTCGTCATCTGGTGGTCGAGGTGTTCCCCCACCATGCTGGTAGTGGCCATCAGTGGTGGTCGGATGAGAGTGAACGCGAGGGGTGCTGGTACAACAGTAAATGGTGGCTCACCACCCTGTTGGTGGTACCTACTGGTGGTTTTGACATCCTGATCTGCTCGTTCTTTAGTCGTTGTACACTCGCCTCATCTTCACTGCTTAAGAAAAACTATAAGGATTTGCCCCTAAACGGACGACTGTTGGTGAAGGTCGATAACAGTGGCTAGAGGAGGGTGGGTAGTGGAGGGTCGTAGGTTGATGGTGGGTGTGGGGTCCGGGGTAGGTTAGGATTTTCCGCTACCATGGGTGCGTTTGCGGCTCCCTTCTTTTCTGGGGTGCCTTCGGTTTGGACCAGATGACTATCTCCATGTTTGATATTTGGTTCCAGTTCCAGGGGAGGTTTCTTATGCAGATGGTGTCGGTATCTTTGCGATTGATGGGTGTGTTCTGTTGTTGTTGTGGTAGTAGTCGGCGCTCTCCTGACTGCCGTAGTTGTTTATTGTATCTTTTTTCTGCTTTTACTGTGGCTGATACTTAAGTTATCCGTTATTAGCTTGTTATGCATGAATTTACTTTTTTAGTCATTTGTGTTCCGCCTTATTAGATGGAAATGTGATTTAGGTTAGTGTTTTATTGATAGGTTTGGATGGATATCATTTTGCAACTGTTGTATTTGTTGATCTTCAGATCCGTTATATTTTAGTACTACGTTATTTTTTTGAAGAAAAAAAATTAGGATGTTGATAAATATTTTACGTTACTTTTTAAAAACTTTAGGGACTAAAATGTAAAATAAAAAAAAGTAGGATCTGATTCTCTAAATCGGATCATCTCATTTCAGCATAAAAACCCATTTTTCCCCAACATTGGCGGGAAACAAACCCTAGATTCACAAATCAAACACAAACTCCAAATTAATCTTCAATCGAAGAACACCTACGACTATGGCGACTACCGCAACACCGACGGTGACGGAGAAAGTAATAGCAGATGCAGAGGAGCTGCCAAAGGCGGTCGTAAAAAGGCTAGTAAAACAAAAGCTATCACAGCTGTCACAAGACGATGGTGATATGCTAGTCCCTAAGGACTCTCTCATGGCGTTCGCCGAAAGTTCTAGAATCTTCATCCATTACCTTTCTGCTACGTTAGTAAATATATCTCTACCTTCGATAATAACTGTTAAGTTTAATATCCTATTTGTAACAAATCGAATACAAACATTATACTTATAGATGTAACTCTGAGCTCACACAGTGTAACCTTATTGTTGATATCATTATATGTATTATTGATTATTGATGTTGATGTATTTATGGCTTTGAGTTCGTATAGTGTAACCTTACCGCCAGTGGTGGCGGGGCGAAAATCTATTTAAAAGCGTAGCAACTTTTTTTAGACAAAAAAATGGAGGTTTTGGGGCAAAATTATGGTGGTTTTTTGGGCAATATGTGGAGGTTTTTAAGCAAAATACGAAGGTTTTTAGGCAAATATGGAGGTTTTGGGGCAAACTATGGTGACTTTGGGTGGTTGGGGGGGGGGGGGGGGATCACTTGGGGCAAAATCGAAGAATACAAAATTTTTACACTAAAAATTGAAAATCGGCTGGGGGCGGGTGCCCCCTTGCCCTCAAATATTTTCGCCCCCGCTTACCGCTGTGTCAGTTATATACAAATGTTCTATTGAACAGTATTGTAGATGCTTGATATAAAGTTCATTTGTTTACAAATTACAACACATTATGTGGAAATTTACTAAGTGGTTATAGTTTCTTTCTCTAATTCATGTGTTTTGTATATGTGCAGGGCAAATGATATATGTAAGGAATCTAAGAGGCATACGATTAATGCTGAGGATGTGTTTAAGGCGCTAGAGGAGATCGAGTTTCCAGAATTTGTTGCGTCTTTAAAAACCTCTCTTGAAGGTAAAACCCGTGCCTATAACTGAAAGCATATGTGTGCTCTCATTTTTTTTGTGTAGCGTTAGTATACTCAACTTATATTCAGGCATAATTGAAACGTGTTCAGCTCATCAGCTGTGTTGAACTATTGAAGTTTATAATGACATTGAATGTAACAATAGCTTCAGATATTTTGCACATGTTCTATTTAACAAAAATACAAGGAAAAGTAAAATTAACTATTTATTATTATTCTATTTGCTACTACTACTGCTAATATCTTTAATTTGATATTTTGGTAATGATTACTATTACTATTGTTCATGGCGTCAGAGTTTAAGAGAAAGAATTCTAAAAGAAAGTCCGACTCTTCTAAATCAAAGGAAGCTACTAAAAAGAATAAAACAGAAGAGACTACAATGGAGAATGGAGAAGCACAGGAAAATGGTGAAGAAGATGTGAATGAAGTTGTTGATGGTGATGAAGATGGCGATAAAGATGCTGACAGCGAGTGAATATTTATGCTCTCAAATTGCTACTTGCATGCTTTATTTTGGTTCTGGGCTGTTACTGATGGAAGAGGATTCATTTGGAATGGTTTTATTGTGGTTCTTGTAGGTAATTTTTGGTCACGTTAAAAAGCACATTTGGATCACTATGGCTTACTGAAAACTAGAAATTATTGCACATTCTGTTATGAACTTATAAAAAGCGAAATTATCCCAACGCTTTTTGCTTGCAAGACTTTGCTAAAAATATGTAAGTATTGTTTATTATTTTAATTGGTTCTTTCTGAATGAAAATTTCAATTATCATTATTTTATTTTCAACTTAGTTCGGAAATTGGAAATGAAGCTCCATTTCGGTGTTGATTTAAATTTATTATAGCTAAAGCTTGAATGTTTTGTGTTAATTTCTAACAGCATTTCATTGACATCAGTTCTGAAGTTTCTTGGTGCCTGAAATGATTGTTGAATGTTGAAAGCATCATTCAACACACTTGATTTTGAAACTGCATTATAAATGTTTTGTTGTAAAATTAGTACAATGTATGTATGTACATATGGTTGCATAAAACACAGCTAGTTTTATCTTCATTCATGCATATGGTTCAACAAGTTGTACATAAGGCATAAAGGCAGGTGTAATCTGCCTAGAAACTTAATGCTGTACAAAGTAACCAGAAATTATCCTAATATACTAAGCTAAGCCACAGAGTGCCTACTGCTACCTGTTAGAGTCACTGTTTCCTTTGGAGTGACTTGTCCTTTCACATAACATTGGAGGGTATTTCGGTCATTCTACACCCTCTCCCAACATAATACATACCGGTTCTAGGGCTTTCTATCCCATTTCAGCCCCTTCTCTTCGTCATCTGCTTGTTGTAATACTAACCGTGAAAAGCTGATTATGAACAATGTGAATGAATCTGCTTGCAGCAGCAAAATGAAATTTCTACATAATTCACTCACAGAAATTGCTGGCGGTATATAGTTTCTTTTGTGTATTCGCATTTCGATTAAGGAGATAATAAGTATTTGGTATGCCCTGCATTTCATGTATTCTAGTACGCACTGACTAACCTCTTCAAGAAATGGAGCATAGTCTATAAGACTCGTCAACTTACCCAGTCATGTTCGCCACACATGCTTTGCAAGATGACCAAACTTTGATGAATGTGCTAGAGGTGGTCATATGGGATGGGTTGGGTAGCCGGTTAAAACATGTATTTCTGGTACATGTGTCAATAACGGGTTGAGTTGTGTTGACCCATAACATTTTGTTCCTGAAACTGAAAAAAATAGAATTGCGCATCAGAGATGATTATAATTGCACTTTTTGGGGGACTTATGACCATTTAAACTATTTTGTTTTAGCTGATTTATTAGATTTCATTAGTGAAAATCGTTAAAAGTGAGGCACGGCTATGATCAACCCATTGATAAGGAAGTAGTGAAATTATCACCTTTAGAAATTGGAAGGAACCGATGGACTTAGTCACAACTCACACGACTCAAAGGTTGCTAGGAGCAGCGTAAGATTTTCATCATTACTTTATGTCTTTATTTAGTATGGTTCCGAGTCGTTAAATTATTCCAGCTAAACATACAAATATGTGTTTTTTGAACATGTTAAAGGAGCATTTCAATATTTCATGTTTGGATTAGCTTACCGCATATCTCACATTCGTTAAATTGGTTATTGTTGTTGTATGATTGAATTAGTTTATTTTAAAATACTTGGTTACAGTATGTCGCAGAAGTGATGGGGGAAGGATTGTCTACATCCCACCTCTCCCATACACTACTAGGTGGTATTGAGTTTGTTGTTGTTGTTGTTGTTGTTGTTGTTGTTGTAGTATGTCACAGAAATATCACTTGTATGGAATGATTGTGTATCATGGTTATTAAATATACTTGGGTGGTTGGGTGTCCACTAGAGATTCACAAGTCCCAACCACCAAACGGTCCAAACGTTTACTAACTTCAGTTTATATTGTCTATAGTATATAATTATAACACGCGTTGTGGTATCATTTTAGTTTCTTAAATCTGTATGATCTAAACGTCTAATGGATCTTGATGATCTATTTCATGGTTAAGGTGAAAGCACATAAATAAAAAACAACAATGACAGCAAGACAGGTGTTTCCATATTTTTCTTCTGATGCGGTGGTAATGTTCTAAGCGAGGATACATGTCAAGATTATTTGTCTCAGAAAAGGTATGATATATAAGTTCCACGACTATGAATATCATAATGCACGCATAACACACAGTTAGATGAGCACGAGTTACACACTGAACGAGTAATACAACGGATGTTCATGACATTATTATCAGCAATTCAGTAAGCTGCCAATTGATTATCTACAAATCATATCTAATAAGATTATTTCAAGAAATCACGTTTTTGTTCTTTATATGATAAATGTTTATAGGTGATTGGCTGACTGATTGCTAATGTAACTGAACAACAGTAACTGTATGCGTCTAAATGCTATTGCCATGTAACTTGCATCGTATCACGTTCAAAATTAACTAAAATACAGTAGTTCAAAAGTACGGAGTACTAAAAAAATGTTATACTTACTAACGTTCTGGATAAACTTTATAAATACAAAATTTTAAACTTTGGGGACTAATTCTAAAACATGTAAAATCATCTCTACTCCGTTTTTTTTTCTTTCTTTCAGAAATGAGTCAAGCAACAGACAGGGTTATCCGATTGCAGAGGTAGTCACCAAATTTGAGTGTGTATAATCAGCAAAAATCAATGGCGATTTTGTACGCACAAGTGGCGAGAGGTACGACGGTGCTGGCGGAATTCAGTGCCGTATCAGGTAACACCGGAGCAGTTGCTCGCCGGATTCTCGAGAAGTTACCGGCGGAAGTTGAATCTAGGTTATGGTTCTCTCCTTTTTATTTGAGTTATTATTCGTACGGCTCTGTTTTACACTGATTAGTAGGTTCTAGGTGTTTGGATCGTATGAACTTCGTTGAATGATAATTTGTAATTGAATTTGAGGAATACATATAATATATATGTGTAAATGTAAATTTATAGGTATAGTAAACTCATATGTGTATTGTTGATACCTATTTCCGACTAGCTACTAGCGTCAACAACAAGTATCAGTACAGATTCTAGAACTTAGCGTGATGAGATAGATTGCCGACTGCCTCGGGGCAAATATCCCTGCAGATTCTGGACATCTTATGATGTAATGCAGCATCTTGTGAAGATGCAATAACATATTGAGGAAGTGATTAATATTTTTAGGCTAATGATATTTCCACAATGATTTTTTTATAATCCACTCATCATGTACAACTATCTATGCATATGCATATAATACAAGTAGATGTTGCATAATATTGTGGATTTATCAAGATCTTGTGTGGAAATATCATTTGTCATATTTTTATGTGCATTTTCGTCATGCTTGTGCAAAATTTTGTTAACGTTGCTTTCTGGTGATGCATGCAGCGTGTCACAAGGCCCAGTGGAGGAATCAATGAATGGCTGCATTGGCTCCCAGTTTCTGTCCATAAACAGATATACTATATTATTAAACTCATATATGGTTATTCACGAGCTCTATTTACAAGTAAACGGTGTAAAGTTCTATCTTTGACTAGAGAAAATGGTTCCAGTGTAGGATTATAAATGGTTCCAGTGTAGGATTATCATCTATACTTGAAGCTGATATTAAATCAATAGTAACAATGGCAAGGGGAACTTCTGAGAAGTAAGCTTTCCTTTTTTTATTTTATCTGTGTGTGTGTGTGTTTATTGTATTCGTGTGCTAATTTGAAATCTATTAAAACTTTGATATTGACCGAAAATGGTATATCTTACAAAACTTAAAAAGTAATAAGTAATTTTAGAATGATCAGTTCTATATATAGCTTGGGCTAACCTAATTTTTCCATGGATTTTATCTTTAATGCTATATTGCTTTTTTTTCTTAGGGATGAACCTATATTGGTGGTTGCATGTGGCAGAGACACCATATCAATTGCAAGCTCTATAAAAAGACTATCATCTGAAAATGTGTTTGTTGTTCAGGTTGGTTAACTGGTTTCCTACTTTCCTTTTATGTAAATCACTACATGATTTGTGACTCATCGCATTGTGTTGTACTATTCTTGAAGTTGTTCTTCAAAATATAATCGTATTTGAATCTCTATTTAATCCCTTTGAAATTTTGGTTTCAGATTCAATATCCACGAACACAAGTGAGTAGGTTTGACTTGGCGGTCACTCCCCAACACGATTACTATGCTTTGACCCCCCAGACACAAGAGCAAGTTCCTAAGATTTTTCGCGAGTATATAACTCCCGATGAATCTCCAAATAAGAACGTGGTACGCATCTAAAGCACGATTAATATATTAGGTTGATCATGTGTCTTTTTTGTAAGGGCTTTAGGTCCCACGTGATTTATCAGGTCCTTACTGTGGGAGTTCTTCATCAAGTTGATTCTGCTGCTCTTCGCAGTGCAGCTAACACCTGGCACGATGAATTTGCACCTTTGCCAAAACCTATGATTGTGGTTAGTATTGGAGGACCTTCAAGTAAGTATTTTGTATATTCTCTTTGTAACTGACGGATAATTTTTTCATTGAAAATGGTGTATATGCTTCTTAATCTGGCTTTTTTCCCTTTCTCTGGTGTCTCCTGTATATAGAATTGGTTGTTTGATGTCTCGGTTGTAAGCTCTATTGCTTTTAGTTTACTGTGGTTGGGTGGTAAATGTAAGTCCTAATCCAATTTTCGTGTCGTTAGTGTGTCTTTTGTATCTCGTCATGGAGAATTCTATAGTTTTGCTATTAGTAGTGTTGCTTTGAAATTTCAATATGGTATTGCTGGTTATATTTTATATCTGAGGAAATTTGTGTAGAAAGGTATATAACTACGGTCCAACTTCTACTTATGATAACCAACTTTTCTTGGTCTAGAAAGTAATCAAAGTCTTAGAAGAATTGATTAAAAGTAACCAACTTTCAAAATTTCAATCCGGTTGTTCAAATATGGTTTTTCTTCTTTAAAATATCCGGTTACATATAGATGTCTTAATATCTCTCTATTACGAGATGAATGCTTTACATTCTTGTGCTTTTGTTGTACAGAGTAGTTATAAATCTGTTGTATTGTAGGCCGTTGTAGATACGGTGTAGACCTTGCAAAACAATTAACAACGTATTTGCATGGAGTTCTTTACAGCTGTGGGAGTGTAAGAGTTTCTTTCTCAAGAAGGACTCCAGATAAGGTACTTTGTCATTAGTTAATAGATCAAAATCGGATTTGTTGGTCAAAGTCAAAATTGTTCAACATTTTATTATGAATTAAATTATTAAAAGTTTTTTAGAAAAAATGAACAATTATGTTTACGTTTTAAGACAATTATGTTAAAGTTCATATTTATGTTTATGGTTTTCTTTCTATATTTACACATCTAATTTTAAAATTTATTTATTTTTTGTATAAAAAGTCCAATATGATTAATCACCGATTAATCCCTAAATGTTTTCAATTACTATTTAATGTATACTTGCTATGCTATACATTATCCCTCCTCATATATGTTTGTGGTTTGACAATGCATTTAGGTCTATTTATATTTATTGTGTCGCTCGTGCATAAAGTTTCTTTTTACCTATAATCCTTTCTGCAATTATTGTATGCTTACACTGGAATTTCATATTTTATGGTATGCTTATACACTATATCTCAACAGATTTCAAATATTGTGCGGAAAGAACTTGGAGACATTCCAAAAGTCTATGTATGGGATGGTGAAGGTAATTTCACCCGATTAATAAACATTCTCATGATTAATTTCTGATATACTTTGGTTATAAGGTTTTGTATCTTGTCAATTTTAGAACCAAATCCGCACATGGGACATCTAGCACGGGCAGATGCTCTCATCGCCACAGCAGATTCAGTCAGCATGTTGAGCGAAGCCTGCAGTACCGGGTAAGCCTGAAATGGAACATTAAAGACTCGACCGTTCGTACCAGACGTAGCAAAATTGGTGGGTTCTGTAACGGGTCGACATGTCGGCATCTATTTGTGCTGTCAATTTAGGAATCTATAAGCATATGAGAACCCCTTAGAGAACTTGTGTCCAATTGGATTTAATATAACCAATTTTAAGTGAAGCGACCGGGACTTGGGATTTGTGTGTTCATTTCACACATATGTGTAACATTGTTCCTTGTCGTTTTCAGGAAGCCTGTATATGTGGTTGGAGCTGAGCGATGTAAATGGATATTTGGCGAATTTCATAGAACTCTACGAGAAAAAGGTCTCATCCGGCCATTTACAGGCCTTAGGATGTAAGTTGGCTAGTACCATCAATTTCTCATATTTCGATGGACCACTTCCACCCTTTCTCATTGATTGATTGACCATTTGAACCAATTTAGTTGACTTTTTATTAATATAAACTAACTGTTGTAAATTTAGTAGTAAAATATGGATGGTAATTAGTCAAATATGGATAGTAAAATTTGTACTATATATATGTGGATAATGAACACATATATACACACCATTTTTCTTACATATAAGAAATATACTCTCTCTCTCTTCCATTACTACTCTCTCATATTTAAGGATTGTATAGGCTTAGGTCAAAATTAGTTATAAGCCTACTGAATTATAACACGTTATCAGCACGAAGAGCTTAGTGTAATCAAAGGATATCTCAAACGATCACGAGTCACTAATCAAGGTATGAAATTATTAAGGTTTTTCAGACTCGGACATATCAAATTTTGGACTACTAACATTTTGAACTACTAATTTTTATTAAGTTCTTAGTGCATTTGTATTGTTCTTATTATATGGTTGGCTCTGCCACCTAAATTATATATGGTCGACACTGTCGCCTAACTATCATTTATGTTTACTAACTTTTATTAACTTCACTAACATTTATATTTATGTTATTTAAGTTATATATGGCCGGTTATACCGCATGAATTATATTTTCTGTAATCTAACTCTTATTAACTTCACTAACATTTATATTTATGTTAATAAGACCTCATGATTGTACGCAACATGTCATTTGACAACACGGTACTTTATGTACGCAACACGTCATTTGACAACACGGTACCATGGGTCGAGATTAATTCCGATCAATACGAATACGACGGGGTCTTTATATGTTATCTAACATTTATGATTACTTATGCAATTAATCATTATTTATTTCATGCATACTAATGTTTATTCTTAAATTTATAATTTTAAAAGTTAAAATAAAAAAATAGTTTGTACTTTTATTAAAAGTAAATCTTAAAAGTTAAAATAAGAAAAAGTAGTTTGTACTTTTATTAAAAGTAAATCTTAAAAGTTAAAATACAAAAAGTAGTTTGTATTTTTATTAAAAGTAAATCTTAAAAGTTAAAATAAGAAAAAGTAGTTTGTACTTTTATTAAAAGTAAATCTTAAAAGTTAAAATACAAAAAGTAGTTTGTATTTTTATTAAAAGTAAATCTTAAAAGTTAAAATAAGAAAAAGTAGTTTGTATTTTTATTAAAAGTATATCTTAAAAGTTAAAGTAAGAAAAAAAAGGGATGGTAAAATGGAATAGTTTTTTTGTCAAAAATGAAGTATTGAAAATGAAGTGGTCTCCTTCTATAACTAAAAAAAAATATATATACTTTTATCAAATGAATTTTTTTGTGTCCGACAATTTCAAACACGAGTCCGTGTTTAGTTTATCAAGAATATCTCTTGCTTTGGTGAAAGGTCACGATCACGATATCAGGTGTTGTGAAAGAATTAAAAAATTGGTCAAGTGGCCTTTTAAAAACTAGAAAAAAAATTTAAACAAAAAGTTTTTTTTATATATTTATAATTTACGGGTAACGTAAAAAAAAAGGAAGTTTTTTTTAAAAAAAAAAAAAAACAAAGAAAGTGTTTAAATGAGTTTTACAGAAAGGGGGAAAGCAAAGTAAAAAAAAACTTTTTTCCAAACAAAGGTAAATGAAAGTAGGACTTAATACAAGAAAAAAGTAAACATCTCCTAGACGTGATAAAATCTATCAATGATAAGTATTAGACTTGATGAGCTAAATGTGACAAAAATGTTTCAACATGTCTTATGTTAATTTTCTAAAATAAGTTATTATTATTCCGAGTTTAACACATATATATATATGTTAATTAAAAACAACCTTTTTGTTCTTATGTAGTGTTGGGTTGCAATTTTGATTATATGCCATAATTCCATCCAGTAGAGTGACAATAGAAAACTTTTGATGATAATCAATAAAAAACTTTTTTCCAAACTTGTCAAATGTTTTGTTAAAAACGTGACCGTTGAAAAAAGGAGGTTGAATAATAAAACTTAAAAAACAAATTATTTTTTTTAAGAGTGTGCATCAAAATGGCCCGTTTAATAATGGGGAGTAAAAATATAGTCAAATTGTTTCAACGAACAAGGGTTCAATTGGATGTCTCTTAAAAAAAATCAGCGGGTACGGGTGATGGATCCAATGAATCCGCATCCACGACCCGCGGGTGCTATCCCTAATTGTGACAAGTACAAATCAACTAAAAGTCTAAAAAATAAATGCTCTTATAGGGACCAAATGTTCACAATAATTGCCTAAGCTAGATATGAAACAAATAGTTCATAAAAAAAAAAAAAAAAGTCGTTGTGCGTTTTCGGGATGATAGCCGAAATACACTTACAAAAGTAGGTCAGCCGTCAATTCTTTATGGCCATATCAACGTAGATCAATAAAATCATTTATGGTTTTGATAAAAGATTAATTAAAAATTAATTTTTTTTTTTGGTCTTGGATTCTCGGTAACAAAAGTAAAGGTTGTTTTTGGTTGCCACAACAAACAAGACAGAGGTTGTTGACTTTTGTTGTTAAACATGGCACAAGTAAACAATAACAATAGATTATTGTTTTTGAAAAGAATAATGATGCGTTAATTTTATTGTATAAAATAAAATTAAAGAAAATGGTTTTCATTGATGACTATGAACAAACGCAAACAAAGTGTTTGTGGTATTTGGTGATTAAAAAAAAAAGTGCATCTAAAGCTTCTACTGAAAATAATATGCATCTAAAGCTTCTACTGAAAATTAATGTGCAAGGTACAACGTATAACTATATGGTCAAATTCATTTGAGCCTTCGGAGTCACAAGTATATGATGTATATATATATTACTCAATTAACAAAATAGTAAATCTAAATTAATTCATATGAATAGTAAAACGAAATTAATTAATTTACTATTCACATAAAAAAGCGCATATGATAAAAAGCGCATCGCATATGATAAGCGCATATGATAAAAAGCGAATATGATGAAAAGCACAACGCATATGATGAAAATCGCATATGATTAAAAGCGCATATGGTGAAAAACACAGCGCATATGATTAAAAGCGTATATGGTGAAAAGGATATATGATAAAAAAAAAATAATATGGTGATTTATAAAAAAAAAAAAAAAAAAAAAACACATATGGTGATTAATGGAAAGCACATATGGTGATTAATGAAAAGTATATTGTGAAAAAGAATCACAAATGTTTCTTGAAAGAATTCAAGGTAAGATATATGAACCAATTCATCCATCATGTGAACCATTTTGATATTCATGGTTCTAATAGACGCATCTAGCGGATGGTCTCATATTTGTATGTTATCAAGCCGTAATATGGCATTTGCAAAGTTTCTTGCACAAATTATTAAATTGAGAACACATTATTCTGATTACACCATTAAAATGATGAGACTTGATAATGCTGGTGAGTTAGCATCTCAAGCATTTAATGATCATTATATATCTACAGGGATTGTTGTTGAACATCCAGTTGCTCATGTGCATACACAAAATTGGTTTAGCTGAATCAATAGATAAACGCTTACAGCTAATAACTAGACAATTGATAATGAGTACAAATCTCTCAATATTTATATGTGGACATGTAAATTTACATGCTGCGACATTAATTCGCATTATACCATGTGGAAGTCGTAAATATTTTCACTTAATACTTGATTTTGGCCAAGAGCCAAATATTTTCTACCTTAAAACATTGGTTGTGCAGTGTATGTTCCAATTGTATCACCACAACACAATAAAATGGTTCTTCAAAGAAAGATGATAATATATTTTGGATATAAAACATCTTCAATCATAAGATATATTGAACCCATGATGGGTGATGTTTTTACAGCACGTTTTGCTGATTGTCATTTTAACATTGTTCCCTAAATTAGGGGGAGAAATAAAAATAAAAAATAAAATGATGCTTCATGATGCGAACATCAATTAAGGTATATTGAACTCGCACAAAAGAATGTGAAACGAAAGTTCAAAAATAATGCATATGCAAGAACTTGCAAATTAATTACTTTATGCATTTACAGATATAAAAAAGTGACTAAATCATATATACCAGCGATAAATGCTCCAGCTCGAACTGAAATTCCAAAAGCTGGCAATAATGTCACTGTTGAGTCTTTGCCACGCATCAAACGTGGAAGATCAATTGGTTCCGAAGATAAAAATCCTCGAAAAAGAAAATCAGCTGATAATGAGGTAAGAGAAAGTGTTCAAGAAGAACCACAAATCAATATTCCTTCTGCAGAGGATATTGATAAATTATGCAATATTATGGAACCGAAATGAAACTAAAATCTCTATGAGATATTTTCATATAATGTTACAATGACATCATGAATAAAGATGATGATCTGGAACTAAAATTTGTGATTGAATATACAAAATGGACATGATTGAGCTCAATGGAAAGGAGCAATAAGAGCTGAATTAGAATCGCTCGATAAAAGAAAAGTTTTCGGATCAATCGTTATCACTTTTAAAGATGTGAAACGTATGGGATACAAATGAATTTTTATCCGAAAAGAAATGTGCAAATGAAGTTACAAGGCAAAACTAGACTTGTAACTCAATATTTCCCACAAAGACCAGAAATGAATTAGGAGGAAAAATTATCCTCCTGTAATGGATACAATTACTTATTAGATACTTAATCAACCTGGTAGTTATTTAAATACATCTCATGAATGTTGTTACTACTTATCTGTATGGATCACTTAATAGTGATATATATGAATATACCTAAAGGGTTAAGGTATCATAAGCATCTAATGTAAAACCCAAGGGAATATATTCCATTAAATCACAAAGATTTCTAAGTGGGTTTATACAAACGAGACGTATGTGGTATAACTGATTAAATGACTACTTGATAAAAAAAAAGGGTATAAATATAAACTTATTTTGCACGTATGTTTTATAAAAACAATGTTCGGATATGAGATCGTAGTTGTTTATGTCAATGTTCTTAACATCATATGAACAAATAAAGAAATCTATGAAATCATTCAACTTCTAAAGAATTATTTTGAAATGAAAGATCTTGAAAAAACCAAGTATTACCTTGGATTGCAAATTGAGCATATGCCTAATGGTTTACTTGTACATCAAACAACTTATACCGAAAAGATTTTAAAACATTTTTTTTTAAAGACAAACTCATTGTTGTTAGATCACTCAATATTGACACTGATCTATTTCGTCCCTGCGAAGATCATGAAAATTTTAACAGATCGGAAGTTCTATATTTTAGTGCAATTGAGGTTCTTATGTATCTTATAGATTATACAAGATCTGACATTTCTTTTGCAGTTAATTTGTTGACAAGGTTCAGCTCAGCCCCTACCAAAAGACATTGGAATGGGATCAAACAAATAGTTTGATACCTTCGGGGAACTACCGATTTATAATTATTTTATTCTAACAACTCGAAACAAGATTTGTTTGGTTATACAAATGCAGATTATTTATCCGATCTACATAAAGCTAAATCTCAAACTGGATATGTATTCCTAAATGGAGGCACCGCAATATCATGACGTTCTCAAAACAAACACTTGTTGCAACATCATCAAATCATGCCGAAGTGATTGCATTACATGAAGCTACTCGGGAATGATTTTAGTTAAGATCAATGATACAAATCATTATTGATTCTTGTGGACTAGAACGCTATAAAAGTCTAACAACTATCTATGAAGATAATACAGCTTACATAGTACAAATGAAAGAAGAGTATCAAAAAATGACAGAACAAAACATAAATGCTGACGAGGCGCTAAAGTTATAAACAGTCTCAACGGTCATAAGTTTGATGGAAAAGAATGGTATATTAGTAAGGCTCAGAAAAAGACTGAAAGAGAATAGGAATTGAAACAACAGTTTGAACAAACCATGAAGGAGACTGTAGACAAATCACGTGGACCAAACTTGTACATAAAAGATTTAGATGATACAGTTTCAGATGAAAACCTCAGATTCTTCTCATATACTCAAGATCTCGTAAAAGACAACCAGATTAAAATGAGATACGTTCAATCAACAACTCTATTGATCTTTATACCAAAGCACTGTCAATCGCTGTTTTTCAAAACATACATTCACAATATTGGCATGAGGCAAGTTCAAAAGATGTGACGACTCAGCGTTGTCTACTTGAGGGGGAGTCAACTCTATGCTGCACTCTATTTCCCTTATCTAAAGTTTTATCCCACTGGGTTTTCTTTAGCAAGGTTTTTAACGAGGCAGTATTAATTGCTCTTTAAAAAAATTACCATCCAAGGGGGAGTGTTGTAAATTTAGTAGTAAAATATGGATGGTAATTAGTCAAATATGGATAGTAAAATTTGTACTATATATATGTGGATAATGAACACATATATACACACCATTTTTCTTACATATAAGAAATATACTCTCTCTCTCTTCCATTACTACTCTCTCATATTTAAGGATTGTATAGGCTTAGGTCAAAATTAGTTATAAGCCTACTGAATTATAACACTAACTTGAAACTCTGTTCTTCCCAGAAAAGACTATGAAATCCAAAAACTTAATTATTAACCCAAATTCTATTTATTTATTTATTTATTCATCAAAACCCCTTGCAAGAGGTCTCAGGTTCGATCCCTGTCTGGGACGAATATTTTGTGGTGGCCTGAGAAGGGTTGGAAACAGCCTCCTGCTCGGCTGCGTAGGTCGGATAACTCGCCCTCCCAGGTAGTCCGAAAGGGGAAAACCTGAAGATTTCCAACTTACAATCTAGAAGTCCACCTTCTAGATATTCAAAGTAGGCAACCTTGACAACTCATATGGAAGTAGCAAAGTTGATGACGATGACGGCCGCCAACCTTCTCCGTTCACACCATTCCACCGCCATAGAATTTTTACTATAAATAGAGGTGCAAACCTCAGTTGTAAATCATCCTAAATCACTCAGAGAAGTGTAATCACAACCTAAAGAGTGTGTGTGAGTTTGAGAGTTTTTTTGTAAGAGTTTTGTAATACTCTGTAAATCTATTCTTGTGAGTAATAGAGTTGTTTTTCTCTCAAATTTATATCTCCCAACGTCCAGGCGATCCCCTCTTCCTAACAAGTGGTATCAAGAGCTTGGTTAGAGACGTTGGTTGAGTTTTTGGGTCTTCTGAAGTTTTCTCAAAATTCAATTTTTAGTATACCATTGGATTCGTCTCGTCGAAGCGAGTCCAACGCAAAAGAACGGCGACTTAAACGGAGTTATAACAAGCCCAGAAAACGCGGTCAAAGTTTGGTCAACTCGCCGGAATCTCGCTGGAGAAGACGACCGGTGTCGGAATTTTCGCCGGAGAAGACGATCACTGTAGCAATTCACTGTAGCAAGTCACTGTAGCAAGTCACTGTAGAGGTACTGTAGCAATTCTGAAATTTTACAATTTGGTCCCTGAAATTTTCAGAATTTCATTTTTGGTCCCTGAAGTTTATAAAAATTATAATTTTGCCCCGTAAGTGGAATTTAAGCTGCGAAGTGTCTATTCCACCATTTTCAACCGTTTCGGACGTAACGGTGATCTCTGTTTTCTACAATTCAACCCCGTTTGTGTTAAAAAATTATTTGTAAGGTGATAATGTCCACAGAAGAGTCAACATTATCTTCCGGAGCTATGATTATGCGCACAGCCACAACTACACGCTGTGGAAACCTCGGATGGAAGATCTCCTCAGCTGTAAGGATTTGTTCGATCCTATTGAATTGAAGGGTATAAACCCTGATTCTGCCAAAGAGAAAGAGTGGAAGAAATCAAATCGAAAAACTATTGGTCAGATCCGTCAATGGATTGATCATAGTGTAGTTACCCGAACTTTTCCATGTTTATATATATTAATTGAGATTGATATTTACATGATTAAATGTTTCTAACATGTTAAGCAATCAAACTTGTTAAGACTTGATTAATTGAAATATGTTTCATATAGACAATTGACCACCCAAGTTGACCGGTGATTCACGAACGTTAAAACTTGTAAAAACTATATGATGACATATATATGGATATATATATAGTTAACATGATACTATGATAAGTAAACATATCATTAAGTATATTAACAATGAACTACATATGTAAAAACAAGACTACTAACTTAATGATTTTTAAACGAGACATATATGTAACGATCATCGTTGTAAAGACATTTAATGTATATATATATCATATTAAGAGATATTCATACATGATAATATCATGATAATATAATAATTTAAAATCTCATTTGATATTATAAACATTGGGTTAACAACATTTAACAAGATCGTTAACCTAAAGGTTTCAAAACAACACTTACATGTAACGACTAACGATGACTTAACGACTCAGTTAAAATGTATATACATGTAGTGTTTTAATATGTATTTATACACTTTTGAAAGACTTCAATACAATTATCAAAACACTTCTACTTAACAAAAATGCTTACAATTACATCCTCGTTCAGTTTCATCAACAATTCTACTCGTATGCACCCGTATTCATACTCGTACAATACATAGCTTTTAGATGTATGTACTATTGGTATATACACTCCAATGATCAGCTCTTAGCAGCCCATGTGAGTCACCTAACACATGTGGGAACCATCATTTGGCAACTAGCATGAAATATCTCATAAAATTACAAAAATATGAGTAATCATTCATGACTTATTTACATGAAAACAAAATTACATATCCTTTATATCTAATCCATACACCAACGACCAAAAACACCTACAAACACTTTCATTCTTCAATTTTCTTCATCTAATTGATCTCACTCAAGTTCTATCTTCAAGTTCTAAGTGTTCTTCATATATTCTACAAGTTCTAGTTACATAAAATCAAGAATACTTTCAAGTTTGCCAGCTCACTTCCAATCTTGTAAGGTGATCATCCAACCTCAAGAAATCTTTGTTTCTTACAGTAGGTTATTATTCTAATACAAGGTAATAATCATATTCAAACTTTGGTTCAATTTCTATAACTATAACAATCTTATTTCAAGTGATGATCTTACTTGAACTTGTTTTCGTGTCATGATTCTGCTTCAAGAACTTCGAGCCATCCAAGGATCCGTTGAAGCTAGATCCATTTTTCTCTTTTCCAGTAGGTTTATCTAAGGAACTTAAGGTAGTAATGATATTCATAACATCATTCGATTCATACATATAAAGCTATCTTATTCGAAGGTTTAAACTTGTAATCACTAGAACATAGTTTAGTTAATTCTAAACTTGTTCGCAAAAAAAAGTTAATCCTTCTAACTTGACTTTTAAAATCAACTAAACACATGTTCTATATCTATATGATATGCTAACTTAATGATTTAAAACCTGGAAACACGAAAAACACCGTAAAACCGGATTTACGCCGTCGTAGTAACACTGCGGGCTGTTTTGGGTTAGTTAATTAAAAACTATGATAAACTTTGATTTAAAAGTTGTTATTCTGAGAAAATGATTTTTATTATGAACATGAAACTATATCCAAAAATTATGGTTAAACTCAAAGTGGAAGTATGTTTTCTAAAATGGTCATCTAGACGTCGTTCTTTCGACTGAAATGACTACCTTTATAAAAACGACTTGTAACTTATTTTTCCGACTATAAACCTATACTTTTTCTGTTTAGATTCATAAAATAGAGTTCAATATGAAACCATAGCAATTTGATTTACTCAAAACGGATTTAAAATGAAGAAGTTATGGGTAAAACAAGATTGGATAATTTTTCTCATTTTAGCTACGTGAAAATTGGTAACAAATCTATTCCAACCATAACTTAATCAACTTGTATTGTATATTATGTAATCTTGAGATACCATAGACACGTATACAATATTTCGACCTATCATGTCGACACATCTATATATATTTCGGAACAACCATAGACACTCTATATGTGAATGTTGGAGTTAGCTATACAGGGTTGAGGTTGATTCCAAAATATATATAGTTTGAGTTGTGATCAATACTGAGATACGTATACACTGGGTCGTGGATTGATTCAAGATAATATTTATCGATTTATTTCTGTACATCTAACTGTGGACAACTAGTTGTAGGTTACTAACGAGGACAGCTGACTTAATAAACTTAAAACATCAAAATATATTAAAAGTGTTGTAAATATATTTTGAACATACTTTGATATATATGTACATATTTGTTATAGGTTCGTGAATCGACCAGTGGCCAAGTCTTACTTCCCGACGAAGTAAAAAATCTGTGAAAGTGAGTTATAGTTCCACTTTTAAAATCTAATATTTTTGGGATGAGAATACATGCAGGTTTTATAAATGATTTACAAAATAGACACAAGTACGTGAAACTACATTCTATGGTTGAATTATCGAAATCGAATATGCCCCTTTTTATTAAGTCTGGTAATCTAAGAATTAGGGAACAGACACCCTAATTGACGCGAATCCTAAAGATAGATCTATTGGGCCTAACAAACCCCATCCAAAGTACCGGATGCTTTAGTACTTCGAAATTTATATCATATCCGAAGGGTGTCCCGGAATGATGGGGATATTCTTATATATGCATCATGTTAATGTCGGTTACCAGGTGTTCACCATATGAATGATTTTTATCTCTATGTATGGGATGTGTATTGAAATATGAAATCTTGTGGTCTATTATTATGATTTGATATATATAGGTTAAACCTATAACTCACCAACATTTTTGTTGACGTTTTAAGCATGTTTATTCTCAGGTGATTATTAAGAGCTTCCGCCGTCGCATACTTAAATAAGGACGAGATTTGGAGTCCATGCTTGTATGATATTGTGTAAAAACTGCATTCAAGAAACTTATTTTGTTGTAACATATTTGTATTGTAAACCATTATGTAATGGTCGTGTGTAAACAGGATATTTTAGATTATCATTATTTGATAATCTACGTAAAGCTTTTTAAACCTTTATTGATGAAATAAAGGTTATGGTTTGTTTTAAAATGAATGCAGTCTTTGAAAAACGTCTCATATAGAGGTCAAAACCTCGCAACGAAATCAATTAATATGGAACGTTTTTAATCAATAAGAACGGGACATTTCAGTTGGTATCAGAGCGTTGGTCTTAGAGAATCAGAATTTTGCATTAGTGTGTCTTATCGAGTTTGTTAGGATGCATTAGTGAGTCTGGACTTTGACCGTGTTTACTTTAAAAATGATTGCTTAACAAATTTTGTTAGAAACTATATATTTTTAACATGTGAATATTATGTGATATATTAATCTCTTAACGCGTTTGATATTATGTGATAGATGTCTACCTCTAGAACAAGTCTCATTGACTCACCTAATAATAATGAAGAGTCAAATGTAAATTGGAATGATTCGTGGACTGATTCACAAGTTCCCGAAGAGGAACCAGAAGAAGAGTCGGAACCGGAAGAAGAATCGGAACCGGAAGAAGAATCGGAACCGGATGAAGAAATAGAACCGGTGGGGGAAATAATAAAACGGTTAAGTAAAAGAAAATCCTCAACCAACCGACCAAGGTTAATTATGGTCAATGGTGTTTCCGCCAAGGAAGCAAAATATTGGGAGGATTACCAATTCTCCGATGAATCGGATTCCGACGAGAATTCCGATGATGTTATAGAAATTACCCCAACTGAATTTAAAAAGGCAAAAGAAAATAATAAGGGAAAGGGCATAAAATAGAGAAATCTAATTCCAACCCCGATGAACTTTATATGTATCGTCAACTCCCGAAGTCCTTAAGTTGTAACAATGACCCGGGAACCTCTAAACCACCAGGTTTTTCTAAACCAATGTGGAAAACGACGGCTCGTATTAGGGGAACATCATATATCCCTAGAAACTTGGCAAAACGAACCAAAACCGAAGAAGAATAAACAAGCGAGTCGGAATAAGATAGTTGTATTCGTGTGGTGTAATATATGTAATATAGTGTGCTTATGCTTTATGATATATGTAAAAATTGCTTGTATTAATAAGTATTTTTTTTATGAATCTAACTCTTGTCTATTTTACAGTATAAAAACACAAAATGGATAGACAACCCAATATTTTAAGAGACCTACCCGGAGACATGATTGATGAAATCTTGTCTAGAGTCGGTCAGAATTCTTCGGCACAACTAGTTAAGGCGAGATCAGTTTGTAAGACATTCGAAGAACGTTCCAAGAATGCCTTGGTTTATAAAAGGCTTTCGTTCGAAAGATGGGGGATATCACATTGGGAAATCCATAAGTTACGATGTGTTTACTTTGACGCATATATTGCGGGGAACCCAAATGCTATTTTACGCAATGGGTTAAGAAATTATTTTGACTCAATATATCCGAATATTGGACTTCGTGATTTAGAAAAAGCGGCTAACATGCAACATAAAGAAGCATGTTATGCTTACGGATTAGTAATGTTCGCTTCTCACCAAAGTGAGAACAAGAACATCGGGCTACAACTATTAAACAAAACGTTCCCACAAGTGACGGAGTCGGTAATTGGGGTAAGAAATGAGGTTTTTAGATTGTTACGGGACTGTTGGACATTACGTAACCCTCGTCCCTTTGACGACGTTACAACACAATGTCTTATCAACGGCCATAATGGTTATGTTCCACAAGACCAAGGATGGGAAGTAATCCTAGTAAAACCAGAATGCATGACTTGTTTCTGGACGTATGAATTACGTGTCTTTATTGCCTTTGCTGAACGACTTGTGTACTAGCTAGAATTATCTTCACAACCATCTTGTATCAAATTTATTGTGTGCTATATTTCATGCTATATGTAAAATAAGAAGTATTGTAAGTTTGTAAAATATTGTGTAAAAGTTTGAACGCGAAATATTATTATAATCAGTTTTTCATATAGAATTGTAGTAGTTGAATTGTATATTAGCTACTAAGTATGAACTTAACGGGTAGGTACTACCCGAATTTAAACTTATAAAACGCTAATATGAAGAAAAAGCTTTTATAAATGAGTTCATATTATGCTACGAAATACTATTAACTACTCTTAATATTCTGTATGATTAACTTGTTCCATTTGACTATTTTGAAGGAAATGGCACCGACTACTCGACACACTGTGAATATGAATGAAGAGGAATTCCGTACTTTTCTAGCTTCAAACATAGCCGCAGTACAGGCTGCGCTACATACCAACAATAACCTTGGATCTAGCAGTACAGGAAATCGTGAAGGATGCACCTACAAAGAATTCACTGCCTGCAAACCTTTGGAATTTGATGGAACCGAAGGACCGATCGGATTGAAACGGTGGACCGAGAAGGTCGAATCGGTGTTTGCCATAAGTAAGTGTACTGAAGAGGACAAAGTGAAGTACGCTACGCATACCTTCACAGGTTCTGCGTTAACATGGTGGAATACCTATCTAGAGCAAGTGGGACAAGACGATGCGTACGCACTACCATGGTCAGCATTCAAGCACTTGATGAACGAGAAGTACCGTCCCAGAACCGAGGTCAATAAGCTCAAGACAGAACTTAGAGGGTTACGAACCCAAGGATTTGATATTACCACGTACGAAAGACGATTCACAGAATTGTGCCTATTATGTCCGGGAGCATTCGAAGATGAGGAAGAGAAGATCGAAGCGTTTGTGAAAGGATTACCGGAAAGAATCCAAGAAGATATAAGTTCACACGAGCCCGCCTCCATACAACAGGCATGTAGAATGGCTCACAAACTAGTGAACCAGATTGAAGAAAGAATTAAAGAACAGACTGCTGAAGAGGACAATGTGAAGCAAGTCAAAAGAAAGTGGGAGGAAAACGGTGATAAGAATCACCAATACAACAACAACAGCAATTACAACAATAATCGCAATAATTATCCCAACAATCGCAACATCAATCGCAACTACAACAAACGGCCCAACAACAACAACAACAACAACAACCACAACAGCAACTACAACAATCATCCCAACAATAATAATAACCGCAACAACAACAACAATCAGAAGCAGCTATGCCAAAGGTGTGAAAAGTATCACTCGGGGTTCTGCACCAAAATTTTCAACAAGTGTAAAAGAAATGGTCATAGCGCGGCGAAGTGTGAGGTCTACGGACCAGGGGTTAATAGAACGAAAGGAACAAATGGTGTCGGAACGAGTAATGGCGGAGCAAGTAGTGTCGGAGCAAGTTATGCCAATGTAGTTTGTTATAAATGTGGAAAACCGGGCCACATTATTAGAAATTGCCCGAACCAGGAGAACACGAATGGACAAGGCCGCGGAAGAGTTTTCAATATTAATGCGGCAGAGGCACAGGAAGACCCGGAGCTTGTTACGGGTACGTTTCTTATTGACAATAAATCTGCTTACGTTTTATTTGATTCGGGTGCGGATAGAAGCTATATGAGTAGAGATTTTTGTGCTAAATTAAGTTGTCCATTGACGCCTTTGGATAGTAAATTTTTACTCGAATTAGCAAATGGTAAATTAATTTCAGCAGATAATATATGTCGGAATCGAGAAATTAAACTGGTTAGCGAAACATTTAAGATTGATTTGATACCAGTAGAGTTAGGGAGTTTTGATGTGATAATCGGTATGGACTGGTTGAAAGAAGTGAAAGCAGAGATCGTTTGTTACAAAAATGCAATTCGCATTATACGAGAAAAAGGAAAACCCTTAATGGTGTACGGAGAAAAGGGCAACACGAAGCTACATCTTATTAGTAATTTGAAGGCACAAAAACTAATAAGAAAAGGTTGCTATGCTGTTCTAGCACACGTCGAGAAAGTACAAACTGAAGAAAAGAGCATCAATGATGTTCCCATTGCAAAAGAATTTCCCGATGTATTTCCGAAAGAATTACCGGGATTACCCCCACATCGATCCGTTGAATTTCAAATAGATCTTGTACCAGGAGCTGCACCAATAGCTCGTGCTCCTTACAGACTCGCACCCAGCGAGATGAAAGAACTGCAAAGCCAATTACAAGAACTTTTAGAGCGTGGTTTCATTCGACCAAGCACATCACCGTGGAGAGCTCCTGTTTTGTTTGTCAAGAAGAAAGATGGTACATTCAGGTTGTGTATCGACTACCGAGAGTTGAACAAACTTACCATCAAGAACCGCTACCCACTACCGAGAATCGACGACTTATTTGATCAACTACAAAGCTCGTCTGTTTATTCAAAGATTGACTTACGTTCCGGGTATCATCAAATGCGAGTGAAAGAAGATGATATTCCAAAGACTGCTTTCAGAACACGTTACGGTCATTACGAGTTTATGGTCATGCCGTTTGGTTTAACTAATGCACCAGCTGTGTTCATGGACCTTATGAACTGAGTGTGTGGACCATACCTTGACAAGTTTGTCATTGTTTTCATTGATGACATACTTATTTACTCAAAGAATGACCAAGAACACGGTGAACATTTGAGAAAGGTGTTAGAAGTATTGAGGAAGGAAGAATTGTACGCTAAGTTTTCAAAGTGTGCATTTTGGTTGGAAGAAGTTCAATTCCTCGTCACATAGTGAACAAAGAAGGTATTAAGGTGGATCCGGCAAAGATAGAAACTGTTGAAAAGTGGGAAACCCCGAAAACTCCGAAACACATACGCCAGTTTTTAGGACTAGCTGGTTACTACAGAAGGTTCATCCAAGACTTTTCCAGAATAGCAAAACCCTTGACTGCATTAACGCATAAAGGGAAGAAATTTGAATGGAATGATGAACAAGAGAAAGCGTTTCAGTTATTGAAGAAAAAGCTAACTACGGCACCTATATTGTCATTGCCTGAAGGGAATGATGACTTTGTGATTTATTGTGACGCATCAAAGCAAGGTCTCGGTTGTGTATTAATGCAACGAACGAAGGTGATTGCTTATGCGTCTAGACAATTGAAGATTCACGAACAAAATTATACGACGCATGATTTGGAATTAGGCGCAGTTGTTTTTGCATTAAAGACTTGGAGGCACTACTTATATGGGGTCAAAAGTATTATATATACCGACCACAAAAGTCTTCAACACATATTTAATCAGAAACAACTGAATATGAGGCAGCGTAGGTGGATTGAATTGTTGAATGATTACGACTTTGAGATTCGTTACCACCCGGGGAAGGCAAATGTGGTAGCCGACGCCTTGAGCAGGAAGGACAGAGAACCCATTCGAGTAAAATCTATGAATATAATGATTCATAATAACCTTACTACTCAAATAAAGGAGGCGCAACAAGGAGTTTTAAAAGATGGAAATTTAAAGGATGAAATACCCAAAGGATCGGAGAAGCATCTTAATATTCGGGAAGACGGAACCCGGTATAGGGCTGAAAGGATTTGGGTACCAAAATTTGGAGATATGAGAGAAATGGTACTTAGAGAAGCTCATAAAACCAGATACTCAATACATCCTGGAACGGGGAAGATGTACAAGGATCTCAAGAAACATTTTTGGTGGCCGGGTATGAAAGCCGATGTTGCTAAATACGTAGGAGAATGTTTGACGTGTTCTAAGGTCAAAGCTGAGCATCAGAAACCATCAGGTCTACTTCAACAACCCGAAATCCCGGAATGGAAATGGGAAAACATTATCACGGATTTCATTACTAAATTGCCAAGGACTGCAAGTGGTTTTGATACTATTTGGGTAATAGTCGATCGTCTCACCAAATCAGTACACTTCCTGCCAATAAGAGAAGATGACAAGATGGAGAAGTTAGCACGGCTGTATTTAAGGAAGTCGTCTCCAGACATGGAATACCAATCTCTATTATCTCTGATAGGGATGGCAGATTCATTTCAAGATTCTGGCAGACATTACAGCAAGCATTAGGAACTCGTCTAGACATAAGTACTGCCTATCATCCACAAACTGATGGGCAGAGCAAAAGGACGATACAAACGCTTGAAGACATGCTACGAGCATGTGTTATTGATTTCGGAAACAGTTGGGATCGACATCTACCGTTAGCAGAATTTTCCTACAACAACAGCTACCATTCAAGCATTGAGATGGCGCCGTTTGAAGCACTTTATGGTAGAAAGTGCAGGTCTCCAATTTGTTGGAGTGAAGTGGGGGATAGACAGATTACGGGTCCGGAGATTATACAAGAAACTACCGAGAAGATCATCCAAATTCAACAACGGTTGAAAACCGCCCAAAGTCGACAAAAGAGCTACGCTGACATTAAAAGAAAAGATATAGAATTTGAAATTGGAGAGATGGTCATGCTTAAAGTTGCACCTTGGAAAGGCGTTGTTCGATTTGGTAAACGAGGGAAATTAAATCCAAGGTATATTGGACCATTCAAGATTATTGATCGTGTCGGACCAGTAGCTTACCGACTTGAGTTACCTCAACAACTCGCGGCTGTACATAACACTTTCCACATCTCGAATTTGAAGAAATGTTTTGCTAAAGAAGATCTCACTATTCCGTTAGATGAAATCCAAATCAACGAAAAACTCCAATTCATCGAAGAACCTGTCGAAATTATGGATCGTGAGGTTAAAAGACTTAAGCAAAACAAGATACCAATTGTTAAGGTTCGATGGAATGCTCGTAGAGGACCCGAGTTCACCTGGGAGCGTGAAGATCAGATGAAGAAGAAATACCCGCATCTATTTCCAGAAGATTCGTCAACACCTTCAACAGCTTAAAATTTCGGGACGAAATTTATTTAACGGGTAGGTACTGTAGTGACCCGAACTTTTCCATGTTTATATATATTAATTGAGATTGATATTTACATGATTAAATGTTTCCAACATGTTAAGCAATCAAACTTGTTAAGACTTGATTAATTGAAATATGTTTCATATAGACAATTGACCACCCAAGTTGACCGGTGATTCACGAACGTTAAAACTTGTAAAAACTATATGATGACATATATATGGATATATATATAGTTAACATGATACTATGATAAGTAAACATATCATTAAGTATATTAACAATGAACTACATATGTAAAAACATGACTACTAACTTAATGATTTTTAAACGAGACATATATGTAACGATCATCGTTGTAAAGACATTTAATGTATATATATCATATTAAGAGATATTCATACATGATAATATCATGATAATATAATAATTTAAAATCTCATTTGATATTATAAACATTGGGTTAACAACATTTAACAAGATCGTTAACCTAAAGGTTTCAAAACAACACTTACATGTAACGACTAACGATGACTTAACGACTCAGTTAAAATGTATATACATGTAGTGTTTTAATATGTATTTATACACTTTTGAAAGACTTCAATAAAATTATCAAAACACTTCTACTTAACAAAAATGCTTACAATTACATCCTCGTTCAGTTTCATCAACAATTCTACTCGTATGCACCCGTATTCGTACTCGTACAATACACAGCTTTTAGATGTATGTACTATTGATATATACACTCCAATGATCAGCTCTTAGCAGCTCATGTGAGTCACCTAACACATGTGGGAACCATCATTTGGCAACTAGCATGAAATATCTCATAAAATTACAAAAATATGAGTAATCATTCATGACTTATTTACATGAAAACAAAATTACATATCCTTTATATCTAATCCATACACCAACGACCAAAAACACCTACAAACACTTTCATTCTTCAATTTTCTTCATCTAATTGATCTCTCTCAAGTTCTATCTTCAAGTTCTAAGTGTTCTTCATATATTCTACAAGTTCTAGTTACATAAAATCAAGAATACTTTCAAGTTTGCTAGCTCACTTCCAATCTTGTAAGGTGATCATCCAACCTCAAGAAATCTTTGTTTCTTTCAGTAGGTTATCATTCTAATACAAGGTAATAATCATATTCAAACTTTGGTTCAATTTCTATAACTATAACAATCTTATTTCAAGTGATGATCTTACTTGAACTTGTTTTCGTGTCATGATTCTGCTTCAAGAACTTCGAGCCATCCAAGGATCCGTTGAAGCTAGATCCATTTTTCTCTTTTCCAGTAGGTTTATCCAAGGAACTTAAGGTAGTAATTATGTTCATAACATCATTCGATTCATACATATAAAGCTATCTTATTCGAAGGTTTAAACTTGTAATCACTAGAACATAGTTTAGTTAATTCTAAACTTGTTCGCAAAAAAAAGTTAATCCTTCTAACTTGACTTTTAAAATCAACTAAACACATGTTCTATATCTATATGATATGCTAACTTAATGATTTAAAACCTGGAAACACGAAAAACACCGTAAAACCGGATTTACGCCGTCGTAGTAACACTGCGGGCTGTTTTGGGTTAGTTAATTAAAAACTATGATAAACTTTGATTTAAAAGTTGTTATTCTGAGAAAATGATTTTTATTATGAACATGAAACTATATCCAAAAATTATGGTTAAACTCAAAGTGGAAGTATGTTTTCTAAAATGGTCATCTAGACGTCGTTCTTTCGACTGAAATGACTACCTTTATAAAAACGACTTGTAACTTATTTTCCGACTATAAAGCTATACTTTTTCTGTTTAGATTCATAAAATAGAGTTCAATATGAAACCATAGCAATTTGATTTACTCAAAACGGATTTAAAATGAAGAAGTTATGGGTAAAACAAGATTGGATAATTTTTCTCATTTTAGCTACGTGAAAATTGGTAACAAATCTATTACAACCATAACTTAATCAACTTGTATTGTATATTATGTAATCTTGAGATACCATAGACACGTATACAATGTTTCGACCTATCATGTCGACACATCTATATATATTTCGGAACAACCATAGACACTCTATATGTGAATGTTGGAGTTAGCTATACAGGGTTGAGGTTGATTCCAAAATATATATAGTTTGAGTTGTGATCAATACTGAGATACGTATACACTGGGTCGTGGATTGATTCAAGATAATATTTATCGATTTATTTCTGTACATCTAACTGTGGACAACTAGTTGTAGGTTACTAACGAGGGCAGCTGACTTAATAAACTTAAAACATCAAAATATATTAAAAGTGTTGTAAATATATTTTGAACATACTTTGATATATATGTACATATTTGTTATAGGTTCGTGAATCGATCAGTGGCCAAGTCTTACTTCCCGACGAAGTAAAAAATCTGTGAAAGTGAGTTATAGTCCCACTTTTAAAATTTAATATTTTTGGGATGAGAATACATGCAGGTTTTATAAATGATTTACAAAATAGACACAAGTACGTGAAACTACATTCTATGGTTGAATTATAGAAATCGAATATGCCCCTTTTTATTAAGTCTGGTAATCTAAGAATTAGGGAACACTCACCCTAATTAACGCGAATCCTAAAGATAGATCTATTGGGCCTAACAAACCCCATCCAAAGTACCGGATGCTTTAGTACTTCGAAATTTATATCATATCCGAAGGGTGTCCCGGAATGATGGGGATATTCTTATATATATGCATCTTGTTAATGTCGGTTACCAGGTGTTCACCATATGAATGATTTTTATCTCTATGTATGGGATGTGTATTGAAATATGAAATCTTGTGGTCTATTATTATGATTTGATATATATAGGTTAAACCTATAACTCACCAAGATTTTTGTTGACGTTTTAAGCATGTTTATTCTCAGGTGATTATTAAGAGCTTCCGCTGTCGCATACTTAAATAAGGACGAGATTTGGAGTCCATGCTTGTATGATATTGTGTAAAAACTGCATTCAAGAAACTTATTTTGTTGTAACATATTTGTATTGTAAACCATTATGTAATGGTCGTGTGTAAACAGGATATTTTAGATTATCATTATTTGATAATCTACGTAAAGCTTTTTAAACCTTTATTGATGAAATAAAGGTTATGGTTTGTTTTAAAATGAATGCAGTCTTTGAAAAACGTCTCATATAGAGGTCAAAACCTCGCAACGAAATCAATTAATATGGAACGTTTTTAATCAATAAGAACGGGACATTTCACATAGTGTCTTCCACCATGTTGCACAAGAGACAGACGCATATGTCCTCTGGAAAAAGTTGGAGGACATGTATCAGGCCAAGACTGCTCAGAATAAAGCCCTGCTGATGAGGCGTTTAGTCAACATGAAGCTCAAAAGTGGAACTTCAGTTGCCGAGCATACCAGTGAGTTCCAGAGCTTGGTCAACCAGTTATCTTCTGTAGAGATGCCGCTTGGCGATGAAGTTCAGGCGCTACTGCTACTTAGTTCCCTTCCCGATAGTTGGGAAACGCTGGTAGTAACACTCAGCAACTCAGCCCCGAATGGCAAACTTACCATGTCAATGGTCAAGGATGCCCTATTCAGTGAAGAGGCAAGGAGAAAGGACATGGGCACAGATCAGACCCATGCCTTTGTCACAGAGAATCGCGGGAGACAGTGAATGAGTAGCAAAAATAAATGTAGAGGCAGAAGCAAGAGCAGGGGCAGGTCAGCTGATGGCAGAAAACCAACATATAAATGCCATCATTGTGGATTAGAGGGACATATGAAGAAGAACTGCTATAGATTGAAAGAGGAACAAGGTTAAAGCAGTTTACAGCCGAAGAATAAGGGTGGAGAAATATTAGTGACTATCTCTGGTGATGTAGCTTATTGTTCAACCCATGATGAGACATGCCTTCACGTCTCACGAGAAGAAACAGAATGGGTGGTAGATACTGCAGCTTCCTACCACGTGACTCCATACAAGGAATACTTCACAACATACAAAGCTGGTGACTTTGGAGTTGTGAAGATGGGAAATTCCAGTTCCGCTGAGATTGTCGGAATTGGAGATGTCAGGATAAAGACAAGTTCCGGGAGCACAATCACTCTGAAGGATGTCCGCCATGTGCCAGATCTTCGGCTGAATTTACTTTCTGGGATAGCTCTCAACAAACAGGGCTATGATAGTCATTTCAGTAAAGGCACATGAAAATTGTCAAGAGGCGCTATGATAGTCGCTCGAGGACACATTCGTGGCATACTGTACAAGACTCATGTGAAGATCTGCACAGACAGTATTAATGTTGCAGAAAAGGAGGCTTCACAAAATTTATGGCACCAGAGACTCGGTCACATGAGTGAGAAAGGGTTGTCTACCCTAATAAAGAAGGAGCTTATCAATGTAGACAAGGATGCTACACTAGATCCTTGCAATCATTGTTTGTTTGGTAAGCAGCATAGAGTCTCGTTTAATTCCTCTTCAACGAAAAAATCAGAGTTACTCAGTCTGGTACACTCTGATGTTTGTGGTCCCTTGGAGGTTGAATCAATTGGCGTCAATCGATACTTTCTGACGTTTATCGATGATACTTCTCGAAAGGTGTGGGTATATTTCTTACGGACGAAGGACCAAGTGTTCGATTGCTTCAAACAGTTCCATGTCATGGTAGAACGTGAGACATGAAAGAAGTTAAAGTATCTTCGATCCGACAACGGCGGTGAATACTCTTCCAGGCAGTTCGATGCCTATTGCAGATCAAATGGCATCCGACATGAGAAGACGGTCCCACGTACCCCTCAACATAATGGTATAGCAGAAAGAATGAACCGAACAATCATGGAATGTGTTCGGAGCATGCTCAGTATGGCTAAGCTACCAAAGCCATTCTGGGGAGAAGCAGTCAGAGCCGCTTGTTATTTGATCAACCGATCACCATCAGTACCACTGAATTTTGAAGTTTTGGAGAAACTTTGGTCTGGAAAGGATCCATCATACTCTCACTTAAGAGTATTTGGATGTTTGGCGTACGCACATGTATCCAAGGAGCTCAGGCAGAAGCTGGATGCAAGGACCACTCCATGCATATTCATAGGCTATGGAGATGAAGAATTTGGATACAGATTATGGGATCCAAAGGAGAAAAAGGTGATCAGAAGTAGGGACGTGGTGTTCCATGAAAGCCAGACAATAGAAGATATTGAAAAGCCCACAATATCTCAGAAGTCAAATGTTGCTGCTCAGGTGCCAGAGGCAACAACGGAATCATTCATGAGAAATGAATTTTCAGTGCAAGAAGAAATGCCAGAAGTAGAAGATAATGAGGAAAATGACGATGCTGAGCAGGGGGAGCCACAACCCCATCTGCCAGACGTTCCAGCACCATCACAAGGTCAAGATGATGGTGGATCTCCTCAGAATGTTTCAGAAGTTCGTAGATCTGAACGAGGTCGGATTCCATCGAGTAGATATCCAGAATTCGAGTACCTTCTACTTACTGAAGATGGAGAACCGGAGAGTTTTCATGAAGCAGTAACTCATAAGGATAAAGAAAAATGGTTGCTCGCAATGCAGGATGAGCTGGATTCTCTGCAGAAAAATTAAACTTATGAGATTGTAGAACTTCCACGCGGGAAGAAGGCACTGAAAAATAAATGGGTGTTCAAGCTGAAAAAGGATGGTAGTGGAAAAGTGGTGAAATACAAAGCACGACTTGTAGTCAAAGGATTCCAATAGAAGAAAGGGATTGATTTTGACGAGATATTTTCACCAGTAGTCAAGATGACTTCAATTATAGTCATACTTGGATTGGTCGCAAGTATGAACTTGGAGCTTGAACAGATGGATGTAAAGACAGCTTTTCTTCATGGAGATTTACATGAAGAAATTTACATGGAGCAGCCAGAAGGTTTTGAGGTTTCAGGAGATAACCTTGTATGCAAGCTGAAGAAAAGTTTGTACGGTTTAAAGCAGACACCTAGGCAGTGGTACAAGAAGTTTGACTCGTGCATGGTGAGTCACGGGTACAAGAAAACTGCAGCAGATGAGTGTGTCTACATTCAGAAGTTTTCTGAAGGAGATTTCGTTGCTCTTCTACTTTATGTAGACGATATTTTGATCGTAGGGAAAGACGCAACGAAGATCAACCAGCTGAAGAAGGAACTCTCTAAGTCTTTTGACATGAAAGACTTAGGACAGGCTCAACAGATTTTGGGAATGCAGATAACCCGAGACAGGAAGAATAAAAGGTTATGGCTATCTCAGGAGAAGTATATTGAACGAGTGCTTTCACGTTTCAATATGAACAATGCCAAACCTGTTAGCATTCCATTAGCTAACCATTTCAAGTTAAGCAAGAGTTCTTGTCCCTCATCCAAGGAAGAGATCGGGGAGATGTCGTCAGTACCATATTCTTCAACAGTTGAAAGTTTGATGTATGCGATGGTGTGTACAAGGCCCGATATTGCTCATGCAGTGGGAACGGTGAGTCGTTTTCTCTCGAACCCCGAGAAAGAGCATTGGGAGGCTGTAAAATGGATTCTAAGATATCTTAAAGGTACAAAGAATCTATGTCTTTGTTACGGGGGAGCTGATCCAATCTTGGAAGGCTATACAGATGCGGATATGGCCGGAGATCCTGATAGTAGGAAATCTACTTCAGGATTCATTTACACTTTTGCAGGGGGAGCTGTTTCATGGCAGTCAAGACTACAGAGGTGTGTTGCATTATCCACAACTGAAGCAGAGTATATTGCTGCCGCAGAAGCTGGAAAAGAAATGTTGTGGTTAAAGCGTTATCTTCAAGAATTTGGAATCAAGCAAAAGGAGTACAAGGTATATTGTGACAGTCAAAGTGCTATAGATTTGAGCAAGAACTCCATGTACCATTCTCGTACAAAACATATTGATATTCGCTATCATTGGATACGCGAGGTAATTGATCGACAACTGTTGAGACTAGTGAAGATCCATACAAAGGAGAATCCTGCGGATATGTTAACAAAGGTGGTGACTCGAGAGAAGTTGAAGTTATGCAGAGACATAACTGGAATGTTTGTGGATTCGGCTGGAGGGGGAGAATTGAAGATTTCCAGCCTACAATCTAGAAGCCCACCTTCTAGATATTCAAAGTAGGCAACCTTGACAACTCATATGGAAGTAGCAAAGTTGATGACGATGACGGCCGCCAACCTTCTCCGTTCACACCATTCCACCGCCATAGAATTTTTACTATAAATAGAGGTGCAAACCTCAGTTGTAAATTATCCTAAATCACTCAGAGAAGTGTAATCACAACCTAGAGAGTGTGTGTGAGTTTGAGAGTTTTTTTTAAGAGTTTTGTAATACTCTGTAAATCTATTCTTGTGAGTAATAGAGTTGTTTTTCTCTCAAATTTATATCTCCCAACATCCAGGCGATCCCCTCTTCCTAACAAAACCTTCTAAAATAAATTTATTAAAACCCCTGAGTCACCGTTTGATGATACAGAATTAAGGTGTTTGATCATACAAATTCAAGGTATTGATTCTATATCTTCACTTCATTTTTTTAAAGATATTATGTTTAAATTCATTAACAAATGGCAGCACCTTCTTTTGGTTTAGTTACCTGTTAATGGACCATTCATTCTGTGTGAAGTCGTAAATTTGTAAATCGGGGTACGTTCTTCAGTCCTTGTGAATATTGTATTTTTAATTTGTATATTGTTTATGTTAACAAAATTTCAGAATATTGGATCCTTTAATGTGAATATGTATCTATTATAAATTTCGAACATGTTTTGTATTATAAATTTCAAAGTAATGAGCAATAAGCATCATTCGTTCAAGATGCAACCACAGAATTGGAAATCAAATCGGAATGGCAAGAACAATCGATGAATCTTACTGCAATGATAACAGGTACAAAATATTAACTATATATGTTAATAAACTTAATAAGTCGATTTCAAGGTCTCAATGTGTTAAAGGAATTGTTTATCAGATTAATACTTTTAACATTAAGTTGCAGGTGGGTACCAATCTGTAAATTCTAACCATGTTATCATTCTTATTATCGTGACTTATTTTAACCATGATATCATTATGAATATCAAACTAATATGCTGTAAATGGTATTCGTTTGTAGAATTAACCAATATTGTTGTGTTTTAACATGCTAAACTGTTACGACTACTACTATTTGTTCCTTTAACATACTGCCCCAACATTGTTCTGCTGCAAATCCACATTTTCACATTTATGTCATCATGTAATCCCTCAAAGTATTTCAGCCGCATACTAAGCATGCCACGCTGTCAAAACAAAATAAAAATAAAAAACCTATCGTACATCACAAATCTCCTTCATCGTCTGTTCAACCCAAACCAATTGAAACCCTAAATCCATCGTTCGTCTTCTCTTTCACCCATTTGATACTGACATACCATCGACAAAATACCTAAATTGATGATTCAAGTTTGATTTTCTAGGCCAAATTCATGAAATTAAAGGAACGCCGTATCAGTTTTCCGTCAAATATCTGCAAAATCAACATTCAGTTAGCTCTTTTCTTTAATCAGGTTTGAGATTTTCTATCGTTTCAGAATTTAGTAGGAATGTAATGGTTATGTATGAATGTATGTGTTTCTGGTTCCTCTGTTGAATTACTGACTAAAACATCTTTGATGCAGGTCTGATAACTCGTAGCCATTGCGGATTTTTGATATATAACTCAAAGTGCAGATTGCGTTGTATATTGTGTTGGAAGCTTTAACTTAAAATCACACCACGGTACCATTTTCAGAATCATCACTTAAATCGAATCATCACTTAAATTGCATGTTAAACGGAATAGAATTGATTTGCGGTTCCTGGTGTGATTCGGTTTGATTATCGATTACGGTGATCGAATGATTTATGATAAGATATGAAATTAACGCAAAAGAATGTGTTGGAATTTTTGGTGGATCATGTGGTGGTTTTAAGTATTCAACAATAACAAACACATACACAAACAGAACACTGATTAAAATTATGAAATCGCGAAACATAATCCCCAAAAAATAAAGTTTTCATACCTGTTGCAATAAGTGCTTTCATACCCGTTGATATAATTATAATTTATGAATAATCGCTGAATAAATATCACATACGACAGAGACGTTAGATGATTGACGGATGAAGATGACCATGATAATCTCTACTGAAGAAATAGAAACTACAACCATAGAAGAGTTCGGATTAAGGACTACAGGTTGAAAACACTTTCAAAGTTGTTCTTCATCGATTTCCTGGTGGTGATTCTGGGAGAAAATGGTCTGGTGTGAATTTTCAGGAAACCCTAAAAATGATATAAAAAAATGAGTGCACGTAACCAACCCCTAATTTTGCACGGTCCACCCATTGGAGTAATTTAGATGTCGACGTGTTAATTTTGTTATTAATCATCAATAATCAGATTAATTAGTAATATATACAACACTTTTTATGCAAGCTAACAACGTCCACCAAGGATTGTAGTTAGATGAAAACTAACAAAACTGTTATTACCAATGAATAGTAATGTTGTATCTTCCATTGTTATGAACCTTGACATAAATTACTTCTCCTCTGTAAACATTCAACGTTGGCCCCGGAAATTGCCCATTCACAGTTAAAATGTTTTTCGTTTTACAAAGGCGAGTGTAAGATGCTTCCTTCACCTACACAATCAAATATATGATCGATCAATCAGTTCAAGATAACGTTGTACGTTACACATAACACTTATTAACAAACAAGCAATTCTTTTTTGTAAGAAAATTACTTACGAAAAAATCATGGTGTCGAAGCAGTTTTCTAAGGTAGAGGAATGATTGTCTATATCTCACCTCCCCATAACGCGCATGCGTGGGTTTGGGTATTGTTGTTGTTGTTGTTGATTATAACAAAGACAACATTACAAGTATCCACTTACTTTTTTAAGAAATTCCACCAACTTCATTCTCCACCAATAAGAATTCTTTCCTCTATGAGAATAACCTCCTTTGATTAATTAAAATACAAAGTGGACACTTGAAATAAGACATCCTAAAATAGTAATGTTGACACTTGTGAAAGGACGGAGGGAGTAATATCACATTAGTTAAATAAATATAAAGATATAAATAAAAATATATAAACAAATGTTCTATAACCTAACTTTGAGAAATTTTAAGTTTATACTCCACCCATCTCAAAATAATGGTCTATCTTACTATTTTTATTTGTTGTTGAGAAATTGTCCTTTAATTAAGATAAAAATAAAAATCGCTTAAAATACAAATTATATCCTATCCATTTTAGAGAGAGACAATTAAAAATGTCAAGTAGTTCATATGTTAACCAATGAAATTAATAAAAACAATTATTTAATTGAATGGTAAAATAGATAATCGATTCATATATCTTAAATCTAATTAAAAGTCAAATTGAATAATCTTTCTGGGACGAAGTAAGTACAATTATTTTTACAATTATTTTACTGAAAAGAGAAAGGTGATAGAATCTGATAATGATCCTCGAAACTTTCTGTAAAAACCCATATTAGCTGTTTTATATGTGATGCCTACATACAAGATGTTAGATTCAATTGCCTACTATAAAAAAAGTTGGATATTACCTTTCAGATTTTTGGAAGTTTTATGAGGTTCATGGACAGAAAAGTAAAGGTTACCCGAAACTGAAACTGGAGCAAGGTTGGTTACCTATTTATAAAATAAAATAAAGATTTGTCAAGTTAATCACTTATATAATTTTACGCTCATCTGTTTGTAGAAAAGATAAGTTGGAGTTTCCAATTTATCTTTTGACAGTTGCATTCTTTTTAGTCACATTGTTTCACATCAATAACCCGTATTTCACTTGCGAAAACCTTGTAGATGTCAGAAAGCTGGAGTTACCCACATCTAAACGATACTGCAGATGCTGCAAATCGCGTACATCAAGCACTTGCTGACCGAGGTTGGAGATTGCGGCCAAAGAAACAATCTCTAGTTATCCATCCTTCTATTGCCTACGTTGATCTGCCTTTACCTAACATCTTGATGGTGTTACTGTTGTTGCGAAATCACGGTCTCACTAATTCCCACCACCCAGCCCAACAATAATAGTAAAGAAATAAGAACAATACACAACACAAGATTTAACGTGGAAACTCCAAAACAGGAGAAAAACCACCGGCCCCCAAAGAGAGAAATACACTATATCACAAATTGTTACAATGATATAGACGACTCTCTTAAGCCAACTACACTCTCCAAAATATTTAACTAATACAACTCTCAAACAAGAGTAAGAAAGAAAGAAATAATCAAATACTTAAAGTGTATTGATTGGTGCAATTTGGAATGAAGACTTAGCCCCTCTTATATAACCAAGTCACTCACCCCTCACATCTTCCTCCCACCAATGTGGGATAAACATATCTTCTACTAGCTAAAATAAACCAACAAATCTCCACCTTTTGGATAGAAGAAGATAACCATGCTTCCACATTGCAAGGATAACCGATGTAGACGCTTCCTTGACGACAACTTCAAGATCCTCATCTTCATGCCGTTGACATTATCTCCCAAGAGACAAAACTTGCATCTTCATCGAACATTGTCTAAACCGACAATCATTGTCATCACAGACAATCATAACTCTTAACAAGAATTATCATACTCCACCATTAAGAGTATAGCACTTAGAATATCACATTCCAAGCATTTCACCTCGGCACATGTTGTTGAACAACCAGCTGAAACTTTATGGTGCAACTTCCTGTTTGGCTTTCCCTGGAAGTTTCATCAGCTACAACATCAGTTTCCACCACACAACCTGCATCAACGCCAAACCAATGCCCATGTGTAATTGTGGAACCGCTAACGAACATCCCTTTCCACGGTGGCGCGGACACACCATGAGGATGACGTGACTTCAGAGGAATTCGTCACTCTCCGTAACAACGGAGACAATGTTAGCGTCTTTGGAGCCATTTGCCGGATTAGCTCCACCGGGACAATTAACCCTTACATGTCCAGTCTTCCCGCACTTCCAGCATGTCAGATTCTTTCTAGAGTTTCTCTTCTGCCTATCCGAACACAACACTATCGTATCTCCTGATGACGAGACCCCGTGCCTTCCAGTCTTTTCTCCTCGGATAGGAGCTTGCTAGTAACGTCTTCAAACTTCAGAGTTTTCTTCCCATACATCAAAATAGGTTTCATGTGTTCATAAGACGATGATAAAGATAATATCAACCTCAAAGCTTTATCTTCATCATCCGTTTTAACTCCAATAGCCTCCAGTTCTGAAACAATACCGTTAAGAATACTTAGATGATCTGAAATCTTTGAACCCCCATCCATACGCAGAGTATGAAATTGTTCTTTAAGACACAACCGATTTGAGATGCCCTTGCCCTGGTACAACTGCTCTAGTTTAACCCAAAGCTCCTTTGCCGTTGATAACCCGTGCACATTTGCAAGCACGTTCTTTGCAAGACACAAACGAATCGCACTTGCTGCCCTCAAATCCATATCATCCCATTCTTCTTCATCGAACTTACTGCTAGAATCACTGTCAGGAACAAGGGTGGGTTTACCCTTCAAAGCCTTGTGTAAACCGGACTGAATCAACACATCCTTGACTTGAACCTGCCATAAGCCAAAATTGATCATCCCATCAAATTTCTCTACATCAAACCTCATTGGACTGAACTTCGACATCGTATCCGTATCCTATAGACAACAACTTTCTCTGATTTTGCTCACGTTTCGAATAGCCAAAAGATGTAGCAGGTAGCCAGGACCCTTTAAATCGGAAATCCACAACTAGGCCACTAACAAATCCAACTATTACTACGAATCAGAAAAAATATTGTCTAACCAGATACCCTATACGATCAATAGAACTCGTTTCTGATGTGGACGATCCACTCACGTGGCAACCACAGAGCATACTCCGACTCCTATAACCGAGACCCCGTCAAACCTGACGCTCTGATACCAGTTGTTGCGAAATTACGGTCTCACTAATTCCCACCACCCAGCCCAGCAATAATAGTAAAGAAATAAGAACAATACACAACACAAGATTTAACGTGGAAACTCCAAAACAGGAGAAAAACCACCGGCCCTCAAAGAGAGAAATACACTATATCACAAATTGTTACAATGATATAGACGACTCTCTTAAGCCAACTACACTCTCCAAAATATTTAACTAATACAACTCTCAAACAAGAGTAAGAAAGAAAGAAATAATCAAATACTTAAAGTGTATTGATTGGTGCAATTTGGAATGAAGACTTAACCCCTCTTATATAACCAAGTCACTCACCCCTCACATCTTCCTCCCACCAATGTGGGATAAACATATCTTCTACTAGCCAAAATAAACCAACAGTTACATCACCAAAGTGCGTCTAAAACCGGTCTTTACAGCTTTACACTGAAAACACAAACCTAGAGGGAGAGATTTATTTGTGCGTTTTCAGTTCTTCATCATACATGTTGTGAAATGGAAGTTCATAAATTACGGTTGTATCTTTTAAACAGTTTGACGTGTCAGTATATGACTGGATCAATGATGTGCAGCTGCTGTAAAGCTGGCTGCCACTCAGCAGCAGGGTGGAGAAGGGTGGTTGGCATCATTCAGTTCATTACGGTGTCAACGTAATTAACTTTGTATAGCTCAATACTATTGTTCTAGTTTTGAGAGTTTATTTTTAGGTGTAATTCTATTAACTTATAGGTTCACGAGTTGCTATAAGAGATCAAGAGGGATATAAACGTAATTTTTTTCTATATTCATGTAAATGATGAGAGGGATATATTGATTTTATTTTACGTAGTATTAGTTTATATATTAATATATATTAATTCGCTACTAGTGAGCATATCCCGTGCGGATCTACGTAATAAGATAGATTGAGGTAACATGTTACATGTACAAGTGGATTGAGGTTCCTTTTTAGAAAGAAAATTAAACAGTGATATCACATACTGTGTATTCAAACAATATATACACGTTATATATCTACCAAGACTCGAATCATAACCTCTCAGTTTAGAATTTTGGATGAAGGATTTGTATATGGAGCCGATTCGCAAAATAAGTATTTTGTTGAAGAAAGTTTGTAAAAGTAGTACATCCGATGTTGATAATACTGAGTTTTGCCTATGTGGCCCCTACAGACCAAGAAATGGTCTTTAACATTTTTTCTAACATCCTTTGAAACCCGGTTGTCCCAACACCGGATTTCGATAATTCATGGTTTCAAATATTCTGGTGATGTATTCTGTTACAGTGATATTTATTTTACCATAACATCTTTTTTTTTTTATATGTGTCCGGGGTACAATCACATGACCAAGAATCAAAAACTAGCAATCCATTCGATTTTTTCAATGATGATGAGAATCAAGCAACATGGTAAGTTCTTTTCGCTCCTCTTTCTCTTCCTCTTTTTCTAGGATTTTGTCCTGATAGCGCCGTGCTTGTTCAAGAAAGAGAGTCCCTTTGACGGAGAGATAATAGTCAATGGCATATGAGGAAGATGTAGACGCTTAGAGAGAGGATCTTAGAATCAACCTAACACGATCTAGAGGCGGAATAACAATAGAAAGAGCTTAAACGAATATCTATGGGTTTTCGGGTTCGTACAAGTCAAACCAAGACTAGATCTTGATAAACACGAAGCCTAGACTGACATTCTGTGGTATTTGGACATGAAGATTGAGAGAGACTCGACCAAGAAGTGTTTTTCGTGTGTGTGTAATGTGCTTAGTTGTTAACCAAATTAATGAAGATTAATTAGGCTTAAATACCTCAGTTCCTATGTCGGTCGACAGTGAATGACAGTCGGTCGACTGACCATGTCAGTCGGCCGACTGTCGAGTAATATTACGAATTATATTTAAACGTTTACAAATATAAAATAACACATCGACAATCAACGTTTAACAATTGTTACAGGTTACAACATGATCGAATAAAACGTTAAAGTTCATGGAACTAGGGATTACAAAATATGCACTAACAGAAGACATCTCTTCTTTTTTTGCCCCTTTTTTTTGACTTTGGGTTTTTTTTTACTGTCTAACTCAATATCTTAAAATAGAAGTCATCTTTCTTTAAAGGCCATTGACTCTGCTTCCTTGATTGAATAATCGAAGGTGAATCAATCAGACTATTCAGATTATTATTTACAACTACAATTATTGAAAATGATTTCTTTGCACTATCCTCTGCCAAGTCACAATATGTAAAAATTCATATACAACTATTGAAACCCGGTGGTGCCAACGCCGGGTTCAAAAAGCATCAGAATAGTAGTCCACGTAAGCATAAACTAGTGTCGGCACCACTGGTTTTAATGAATGTGGACAAACTCGTTTTAATGGATGTGGACAAATTCGATGTTTGCAAAATGCATAACTAATTTGTTAAAATTCAAATCTAAACATTAATATTCAGATGTTAAATAAGATAAAAAGGTAAATTTGCTCTTAGGTGCATATTATCTCAGTATGTCCTATGACAGTTGTTCAGGGATGCTTCCGAAGGCATCGTTGTTTTAGTCTATCCTATAACAGTTGTTCAGTAGGTGCTTTCCAAAGGTGACTATACGCAGAGTCTGCACTAATGTAGTTATTCGGTGTGACATCCTTAACACGTGTAACAGATAATCCGGTGGTGAGAATTGTCCCGTCAGTTATTTAAAACGGAGTACGGAGTAGTATTTTACAATTAAGTTTTAAGAATTTTTTTTACCAAATTCTTTATTAAAGAGTAGTACGTATTGGTATTCAAAACGTCGGATGGCGGACACTAAAGATTTGAAATAGTCGACCACCATCTTCCCCCTTTCGCTTTTTGCCCTAACCTCGAATCTGCTAACCCTAACTTCAGGTAACTACCAATTCATTTTTTATCTCACTTCCATTTTTTCGTTTAATTCAAATTTATATAATATTATGAAATCAGTGCTATATGTGTCATTCCAGTTCATTTCTTAATTTTTACAGCATCAACTCAACTCGTAAGCTTGACTTAGATTCATCGCATTGCTGTATTTGTAGATTTCAATTCAAATCTGGATTCACATTTATCTAATTTTCACTAATTGCGTTAGCTAGTCACTGATATCAGACTCCAAAATTACTGAATCTAGTATGAGTGAGTGCTAAAAATATAATTTTTGCTTTTGTCGTTTCTTAAGCTAAACGCATATACTCTGATATATGCATAGGGCCCATAGGGGCTTTACAATATGTAGCAAGTATTCAACTTGCTGAAAATGTGCGAGGATTGTTGCAAAGATATATCATATATCATCACATCAATAGCATTTTCTATGTGTGATTCACTTTGTGCTCATGCTCTTTGGTTTGCTATAAACGTGTAATAAGCTTGATCTGATGTGTTTTAGGCGTGTCTATAGTGATCAGTATAACTTGGTTCAGGTAGTGTGAGAAAAACATGCGGAATTGTGTACCAATTTTTTTTTCACCAGGGGCAAAAAATGCGTACCAATTTTTTTGGGCAAAATATGGATGATTTTGGGTAAATTATGGAAGTTTTTGGGTAATATATGGAGGTTTTTGGGCAAAATACTGAGACTTTTGGGCAAAATAGGATGACTTTTGGAAAAAAAAAAACATCCACTAGGGGCAAAATCAAAAAATCCAAAACTTTTGCACTAAAAATTTCGAATCCACTGGGGGCGGGTGCCCCCGCTTGTCCCTTACTACTTCCGCCCCTGATCATGATATGAACTATATTGTTTGTGAATAGTGGCCAATGACTACGATTTTTTTTTTTTTTTTTTTTTTTTTTTTTTTTTTTGTAGGATGGAACAGCCAAGTTCCGCGCTTGATAAAAGTATTAATATCAATAATAATACTCTCGATAGTTTACATCATGAGTTACAGGGTAACCAAGCTGCTGACCTATTCCCATTTCCTGGTTTTACCGTCAATAACCAAAATGATGCTGATGATCATACTCCTATTACCAAGATATCATGTGGGCCTGTTCCTAATTGTGCCAACTCTGTGAAGTCTACTGAACTAAGCTCAAGCACGGCTACCACAAAAACACCTCCTGCTGAGCCATCCGTGTCTCCCGAAATCCAATCCAATTTGTCTCGTTCTGTGCTTGTTTCAGGAGCTACACCATCTACTTGTTACGGTGCCGGGCATATAATTTCGGGGGTCGTTGACAAAAGAAAATGCAAGTCTAGGGGGATTCTTTCGGCAGGACATAAAATCCCCCTTGAACAGGACATCTCTGACGACAATATTCATTTGATTCCTTGTCCTGTTGAAGCTTCAATTAGTTGGCGTATGTCACCATCTTATGCAGATGACGATGAAGATAGTGTTGTTATAGGGAAAGGCAATCATCTGAAAGAGTTGAATCAATCTTGGAAAATAGTTGAATCTCCGTCGTCTTTATGCACTCCCCCTTTTCCTAGTGACACTCCTAATCGCAAACATGTGATTTCACGAGAAGAGAGACCGTTATCGTTTGAATTTAACGGGGAATGTTCTCCGTTTTCTGCTGACACGATAGGTAGTGAGAATGTCATGCAAACTCCAAACTCAGATACAAGCTTAGAAAGACGAGCAAGTTTTGAATCTGAATTTGATCAGGTGACAAATGTTCTTCAACAAGAAAGCTTATCTCCCAATAAAAACTCATCACCGTGGGACCCGCCTAGGTTAAGTTTAGATTTGGCAGATGTATCAGTATCATCGCCTTCGAATATTACAATCCCTAACCAGTTAAGAGAAAAATCGGATATTTATGCATCGTGGATTTCCAACTCAACTTCAGAGAATGTGTCAGAGTCAAATATGCGGATATCTTGGAGGGATGGTCTCGTAAGTGGTTCTTTTGATAAGGATGATTTCGATTGCTGCAGGTTGTTGTCAGATGAAGAAATGGATACTGATAGATTGTTAAAGTCTCCTAGACTTACTGGGCATGAGATAAAAACTGGTGAAAATGGTAAAACAACATCATTTCCTAATGCACCGAACCCTTGTACGGAGTCGGTATGCACTGATGATGGTGGGCCAATCGCATCTCGGGACTCAGACTGGACTCGCTACTACAAAAACTGATGATTTGAAGTTTGAACCTTGGTTTCCATTTGTATTTAAGTAAGTCTGCTTGTCTTTATGATATTGTGTTTGTATGTTTTTAAGCTTGAGCATTGATATTCAGAACAGATATTGTATTTTCAAAGGGCCATTTTGAAAATGCATGTCTCAACCTGCTTTTTAAAAACTGCATTTTATCTCTAGCAAAACGTATATAATCAATTTTTCACCAAACACTTTTTTTCTGATTATTTGCAATTGCAAAACTTAATAATCAGATAATCTCTGCATAATGCAATCTCAACCACCCCCTTACTGTTTGTAACATAAATTTATTCACACTTTTATCGCATAAATAATTTAATAGTAAATAGTAAATGTTACTGATATTGATCATGTATTTCTTGCCTGAAGTGCATGGCGTAGTGGACAAACACCACCGTCTCTAGCGGAATGAGACCCAAGTCATTTATGCCGCCAAGAAACATTGCTATCTCTGCCAGCAATTACCTTGTGACCCAAGTCATTTATCTGAGCTCAGTTCATCTACCATGGACATGGTAACTTTTCTGGTGGCTGCTGTGAAATGTTGTATTATGTAATGTGCTGATGATGAAACCTCTAACAGAACATATCAGTTCAACAGTCGATTGTTTTTCAGCATTTATTTCAGAGTTGTTGTAGTAGGTAAGGTTAAACATTTTCATGCTTAGGGGGGACACATAACGTGTGAAGAAACCATGTTAAAATGACAATGTGATTTCGTCTAGTGAAAAATGTACAACGTATGTCTGAACTGTTTATTACATTTTCTGAAATAACATTATGAACAGTGCCGTGTTTCATATTTGTCAGTTGTCACCATAGTACGTAACGGGCTTTTTAACAATCTATTAGCAACCAAACAAGTACTATATGATTATACAGTCAATATGAATCTTGCACCTTTTGTATGTCTTCTTGAACAGCTATTTGAGGATTGGAAATGCACGATAAAAATAATGATGACGGGTCGATTTTCTCAAGCTAGAGAAATCATGTAGCAATTTAAAAAAACTTACATGCATACCCAATTGGCACTTGACCCACTTGACCCACTTAACCTTTGTTTCAAAAACTAGACCAGACTCATGTGAAAGTATACGCATAGAACTTTCCAACTATTGCAACTCAATTGAGTGTTGCAATCGCGATGGTTAAGGGGTGTTTTCCGACAACAAAACTTGTAAAATTCGATTTGTGTAATCGAGTGAATAATAAATTCATAAATGGTCGTCTTCGTGATGCCATAAAAACATAATCACTTTCTAGTGTTAGAAATGAACTAGTTATGGGTCGTTTCCGGCCGAAGAAATGTCTGTCGATGACATTTTCGTATGAATTTAACTTATTTTAATTTAAATGTTAGTACTGAATCGTAATTATTAAAATTAAATTTTAGTTTACTTCATATATTTTTGTGAGACATATAAATTTCTGGCTTCGCCATGCACATCATATATTCACATGACGACACATACTCACACAAAGTCAGAGGAATATTCTCAGTCATCTTTCAAAATTGGTTCTCATATGTGTATTATATACATGTGTCTGTACGACTGTACATATATTATGAGTGATTATTCATAGAGAACTAATTTTGAAATAAATTTTAAAAAATTATTGTATACTTAAACAATGTATTTATCTTAGTTCTTTTTTACAATTAGAAATTCTCAACTATACTACGTATTATATATTGAATTTAGCTAAACGGTTCTCTCCATATACTTTGTGTCATGGGATAGGGAGAGGTCATGAGTTCGATCCTTAGGGATGACATGATTTTCTTTAAACCAATTGAACACCAATAATGGTGGTATATATTGACCTTATAGGGAGGTTTTACCGGATTCGTTCACGGACCTCTACCCGGACCACTGCCCGAATGGATGTGTTCCCCGGGTACCGTCGATCGGGTTCGGGTTTCCGGCCGAACGTGTGTGTTACGTGCAAATGATGAGGGTCGTTGAAATAAATGATCTAATGATGCCAAAAAAATCGCCGTTCAAAAAAAAACTGGGGCGGGTTTGATGAAGTGCAACATGTGTACTTGCACATGACCCATAATCCAAAGAGCCTATAATCCAACAATGTAGTATTTATAAAAAATATATTTACACCTTATATTGTACTTGACCTAATTTTTTAGTATTTACTAAACTGATTCATACATACGTTTAAAACTTTTGTATATAAAAGATATACTTTATAATAATTGAACTTGACCCATATAAAAAATTGTAATAAACATGATGCCTTATCGACATGATGCTTCTACAGTTCAAAAACTGTCACTTAATGTTAAATATCTAATCGTTGTGTACAACACTTTTATGGACTTTTTTTTGGACATCAGTTTGAGATCATCCAGGGTACTTAGCTACTCACGCGTTCATCTTCCGTAGTTGCATACCGCCCTCAACTACTGCCATGGAGGAAACTCGGACCAATCCGAGGGCATGGCTGGTAAAACCCCCTACCCGTTGCCCCCGCACTAAGCGAAAGGCGACCTGAGTAGATACTTCAGGAATAACATTGAGTGCAATGTTGTGGTCCAGCGAAGTCGAACTCCTGACCTCTCGCTAAGAGAGGCATGCCAGTACCAGTTGGCTTATTAACATCAAAATAAATATTATTATTAATATAATATTATATATTATATTATATAATATAATATAATATAAATAATATAATTAATAAATAGAAAAAGTTTAAAGAAAATGAAGTACCTCGATCGGTACCCGTCGGTGATGTTTGTGACTTTGTGCACGGGGATACGACGGTGACTTTAAATTTAGTGTTTTTAGCTGAGTTGGTGTGGTGTACATGTATATTTTCATTGTCACTCCAATCACAAAAACGTAAAATAATCCAAAAAGATTTACTACCACTATATATTACAAACCCTTTTTTACAACTTTATCGATAACAACTCATTTTTTCATAAAATTTTCATTGCCATATACGGAGTAATAACTTTACAACATTCCTCGTAAAAGATGAGCATGTATGAGTACGGATGCTAGGTAGGCTATTTGCATCCCAACGTGTCACTTTATCACCTTATTGGGCACTAAAGTTAAGGGTAGGAGATTATTAAATTAACTAGTGAAATGATCCGTGAAACCACGGGTTGTTTAAACAAAACAGTTATTTTACTTGTCATAAAAGCTTATATTACAACCTTTTATTAAGACATGTATTTTACATACATATATAACGTAATTAATCTCTCTAAAGAGAACCCATATTTCACGGGTTTGTTAAAATAAAACATAGAAAAAAGACTAATAAAATAAGAATCTTGTTAACAACCCATATGGTTATCTTGTGTTTTAAAGGGTTGTGCTGAACACTTACTGATTTGAAAGTGGTACTTCTTAAATTGCACCACGTTAACCCCAAGTACCGTCGTTAGCAAAATCTATAAAGTAATAGTTACTAAAACTTTATGAATAACATCATAACATAATATGATTGCGTTTGTTTCGATGAATGATATCAATTCTCATAATTAATGTAACACTTCCTTTTAACAACAATCTTTCATTTTAATTGAAAAATATGTACATCAAACCTTCAAGCACAAATGTATATAGATCCAAGTAATGCAATATACTCATCCACTCATAAAAGAAAAATTATTTGCTTGTAACTATCTTTTAGTAAGACCTGTGAATTCACGGGTTTGTTTAAATTAAATATATGAAAGTTTTATAAAATAACATTATTACATCCACTACATGCAATATCATATGAAACTTGGTTAATTTAAATTTGATAACATATAGAGTAGATATGTATGTAGGTGACAATTTAAACAAATTGAATATAAGTAATGCATTTCAAAATATGAGAAATCGATACTGAAAATAAATTATAAATAATGAAAACAAATTAAATTCATATGAGTAACCATAACCCTCCTTGATACATTATTAGAAATGTTTGTAGTAGCATTAACATTAATGCATATATTCTCATTAGAAAGAGCAAGTTTATTGCATAAAGCAACATGCTTATATGCTAAAACTTTTCAAATCAATATGCCATAACCCAAGTTCTTCATGCAGTACACATCAACTAATGTGCTTTCTACGCAACATCAGGTAACAATTAAATGGGACCAAAATGATCTATTTTTTTCAAAAGTAAGAATATATTAATACATCACCAATTACAATACATGGGCAGTGTATATTCTAACCCAAAACCAAAAACAACAACAGACCCAAATACCAACAATCAATACAAAACAGACACCAATCACCTCAACATACCAAAATGCTTGAATGCTACTAAAAGTTAACCAAGGTTTGAATTCTAAAATGGTTTAGGAAACAAAGAAATAGTATATGTGGATACAGTTCCTATAGAAAGATGTTACTTTGCACTAATTCGATATTAGAGAGTTGTCTTCCACAAAAAGATATAGACATTTTATAAGTATTAATTAAATGCATAAACTTTGACATTTTATAAGTGTTTATTAAAAATTGAAAAAGCAGTCCAAACTTTGTCAAACATAAAAATAAGTATTTGACATCACCTGTCTATTGAGTTACTACTCCATTGATCAAAAAACGTACCTTTGAAGCATGAACAATAGCAGCAAATGACATGTTTGAGTTTTGATAGTCTAATACTTCATCAAATACCTACTAATCATTACACCATTACCATAACCAACATACTAACCAAGGAAAAATAAAAGTTAGAGTATTAATTATAAAAACCTTTTTCAAGAAACCACAATCAAAAAGTGATTACACTACTATAAATATCATAAGCAATCCAGACATCCATCCATACATTACATTTTAGGTTATATTCATCAAATGAAGTATTAAAACTTCACTTGAAATTGTTGATATAAAAACTACTATCAAGTACACATTTTTAAAGAATGGTATGGGATGAGCAAATTCAGCTTTTATACATACATGTATACAAATAGTAGGCGTGCTTTTTAAAACCTTTATTGATTAAAAGCTATTTCTGAGTTTAAAATGTATAAATTATCAATTGACCCAGTTAACCTGCTTCATATTAAGCTATTTCGTATAATACCCATTTGACCCAATTTTAATATATCTCGACTAAAATAATTCATACGTAAATGGGTCAAAACACCACGTCTACACACTACAAAAAGAACGCAATTAGAAAAGACATACCTTGAGACTTAAAGTAGTTGGCTTCTTGGGGTTGCTTAGTCAATACACAGGGGTCTGCTTGAACAATAATGGTCATTCATAGCTCTTGTACTCTCATTCCCATCACCAAATCTAACAGAACCATAACCTTTGAAAAATCTGATAGCTTAACATGGGTCTGCTTGAATAAAAATTTTCATAGCACAACATGAAAACACAAATTAGAAGTCGATAATATCGCACATAATTTAAAGGATTGTCAATGCAGTAAGCACAAAGGAAATTACTTGTTTAACCCCTCGAACCATTTTTTCAGTAGATCCAGTCTTATTGTCTATCGTTACTAACAAATAATCTTATAAAGTAGTATTCTTTAAACGATTAAATGGCTCAAGGTCAATGCAGATATGGTATGATTAACATAAGTATATTTATACTTTTATACTAAAGAGTAAAGGATTGCAATAAAAGTTTTTAAAAGAGACGGTGAACATACTGGTGTGTGTTGTTTTAAACAATTTTAGTCTAATACTCCATATTAACCACCAGGTCCGACCCATCTATCAAATGTGAGCATGCTTTATGCCTAGCAAGATGACTATGTTCTTTTAGAAGCACCAAACAGTTTTCATTCAACCTGACATCAAACAATTAAATATGTTCAAAAATGACATTAACAAAATCAGTTTTCATTCAAGCATTTGATCAAACATATTTTATGCATGAAAAAGATGGATAATTTTATACACCCACCAATAATCAGCAATGAAACCATGTTCACATTAAATTTATTTATTATTTATAAAACAAAACAAAAGATTATTAGTCTACCATGTCTATAGTTTCTATTATTATTTCATATATGTTGCGAATAAAGATACACAATACTAATATACTAATACTAAATTAATTGATGATACTAACAATAATAACAAAACTACGCTGACCCACGTGAGTTGTGGCCATACAATTGTTAATCACACACTGATACAAAAAAAAAACAACAACTTCACTTACCTTTTAAAGTTGTAAACAATTGCCTCACCCGATCCGCAACTCTCATAGGGTCTGTCCCATTGCCTTTCACAGTTACTCGATCATTATCCGAGTTAGGTTTAACCTGTTCATCACATAACATAATAATAATTAATTAGAAAAAGTGAAACTAATTGATCATGAACATCACAATATTTACAATATTATTTCAAATTAATTATTATTAAGACTTAACAATTGTAAACAATCATATTATGGCGTACACCACAAAAAGCCTTAAGATAAATATACATGTAGCAAACATACATAACCTGGATTGATTTTCGTAAATCAACCATCGTTAAGTTTTATTCTTTAAATATTATGATTAAAAGACGAATCGGTACATGACAAATAGTTAATCAAACATTTAATTCACAAAATATTTAAAATTAAATTCATACTGAACCATTAATATTCAAAATTGATACGGAACCCTAAATATTTAAAATTCATACTGAACCATCAATATTCAAAATTAATAATCACGAAATAGCACACGGCAATATAGTTACCTCAACGCTTGAAAAAAATAGATTTCGTTGTTCTATAGATCTTCAAAACCAGGTTTGCAGGTTTAGATCTCAATCGACTGAATATTACCGGCCACGATCTTTTAGGAGTTCTTCTGAGGAGGTTTTTTGTTTTTGATGTTTCAATTGACAATAGGTTTAGAAAATTATTAAACTCATTCATTTAATAGCTTAGAAAGCTTTAAAGAGATGTGATGAGAGAAAAAGATATGTGTAGCGACCCGACAAAATCGTCATTGACGGCGCCGTCTACTTAGGTCCCGTCACGTGGTCATACGCCTTTAAAACAATGTTTGACCAAAAATATGTCGCATTCATTTCAATTATAAAGATGTCTTAAGGTTTACAAAGTAGGTTCGACGACCAAACATGTTACAATGTTATAAGTACAATTGAAACCTATGCGACACAAAATAAGTTAAGTCAAAAGACGCTCCACGTATGCATGTATACTCGACATCCAAGCAAGTATCAAAAGTAATGAGCGGAAGCATGTATCACAAAATGTTCAAGGACCTGAGAAAAACATAGAAATCTGTCAACGAAAACGTTGGTGAAATCATAGGTTTAAGTAAGTAAGTACAAATGAACCACAAGATTTATATCATTGAAATAATAGTAAACCATTCTAAAATTGTTATTACGAGCACCCAATTATCAAGGCTTAACTTTCCATCCATAGAACCCCATCACAATAGTGTTAGAACATACACTGTTTCTCGAAAATATATTTCATCCGAATAACGGTAGCGAACCGTCCGAATGAGGGTTTGTCAAACCCATATGGCCATATAACATAAGTTCTCGCTTACACCCAGCAAGTGTAACTAATGATAATCGAATTGAGGATTTTTGTTCAAACTCGTATGTAGAATGTTTGTTTTCCTGTAATTGTGTCCACTTAGTAAAAAGAAACGTTTATGTTTTCTCATCCCAAATGTGAGTTCAAAAGAGTAAAAGTGGGACTATGATCTCACCTTGAGTGCACGAGTAACAAGGTACTTCACAAAGTAACGTGTGCAAGAACGAATGCTAGTCTTGACCTAAACAAATAGGTTGTATCAATAATGGTAAACACAGTTGGTCAAAGTGTGCAGTTAGTCCTATGGCTTGTTACGACTCAATTATAATAGCATGTGAATCAAATTGTCATGTTTCATGCAAAGTACAAGTATAAAAGCATGTTAGAATGATTGCATAAGTATTTAATTAAGTTTGGACAAAAGTCAACTTTGGTCAAGTCAAAGCCAACGAAAAAGTCAACACGTTCGGGTCGGGTCCCGAACAATTTTTCTGAGGTTTTTATTCATATATAAGCATGTTAGAACAAGTTACATGTGAATCGTAGGTGCGTAGCATAGCAAACATTTTTCAAAATTTGACAATGTAGGTCAGAAGCCAAACACGACAAATGCCGCGCCACGACCAAGGAGGGCCGCGTCGCGACACTTAACGTGGTCTGGTGTCTGGTCAGTTTCAATTGTTCAAGTCTAAATCCAATCTTCAATTTAGCACAATTCACAAACCGTAAACACTTAGAACACGTAACTTATATCATTGGAAAGGTAATTTGACGAGGAACACAACTAAACACATTTCATCAATTAAAAGCATCATTTGCAAAAATCGAATTTCCAAGTTGAAAGTTCATTAAATGTTCACCATAAATGCTTTCAAATTCATAAATGCACTTTGATGATTCGGGAATTAAATGCACACATATAATACGCCGTTTCGTAGGTAATTACGCATACAATACAACTAAACACTTACAAACAACATTTCATAGCATTTGGTGCATCAAAAATCCATTTTACTCATATCCAACCCTAACCCAAAATCACAATTTTTGCAATTAAGTTTATGGAGTCCTTCCAAGTCAACATACACATCAAATTGAAGCTAGTGATGCTAGTAACACAATTAATACATGCATTTATAACATCTAACAACATTTAAACAACCAAATCTCAAGATCAAACACACCAAACTTTCAAGTTCATGCTAATTACTTAAAATAACGAGATCGAGCATATAAATTACATATTCATGTTAGACTTGAGCCATAGACACTAATTAACACTTTTATAAGCTAAAAACATCAAGAACACAAAATCTAGTGTTTTTAGAAAGTTACCCAAACTTGATGAAATCGGTATGGAATTGAAGAGGAAGTTGCAAGGATTCCAAATATGTAATTTGTTTTGTAAGACACTTGCTAAATCGAATTTGGATGATGAATCTTTGGATTTGAGTTTGAGAGAAAATGTGAAAGTATTAAAGAAAAATGAAAAAGGAAAGTATAATGAATGGAGGAGGTGGGTGTTGACTAGTCCATCTAGTCACACCTTTGATCAATTGATGAAACTAGTCCCTCGAGTTCGGTTGCGGGTGCGTTAATTACCTAAACGAATTATTTTTAGAACGCGTTTTAACGGAAGATGTTATAATTACATAACGGACTTTAAATAAGTAAACGGAAAAGTAAACGGAAAAAGGCGGGATGTTACATTACCTACTCCTTAAAAGAAATTTTGTCCCGAAATTTAAGTAGGCGTAGTAGTCGTTGTTTCTTCCTCGAGATATTGCGTTTCCGAACCTGCGAATAAATGAGGGTATTTCTTTTGCATTTGATCTTGTCTTTCTCAAGTAAACTCGGGGTCCCCTTTTGGCATTCCAACGGACCTTAACGATTGGGATTCTACTTTGTTTTAGCGTCTTGACGGAGATGTCCACAATTTCAACCGGTTCTTCCACAAAGTGGAGTTTGTCATCAATAGTAAGTTCCTCAAGAGGGATGACGAGTTCGGGTTCGGCGAAACACTTCTTCAAGTTCGACACATGGAAAGTAGGATGAACAGAGCTCAGTTGAGGCAGAAGATCTAAACGATAAGCAACAGTTCCAACACGCTCCAAGATTTCGAAAGGACCAATATACCGTGGATTTAGATTCCCGCATTTCTCGAAACGGATTACACCTTTCCAAGGCACGACTTTTAACATTACTTGGTCACCGACTTGAAATTCGAGGTCGTTGCATCTTTTGTCGGTATAGCTCTTTTGACGACTTCGGGCCGTCCTAAGTCTATCTCGGATTTGAACGATCTTCTCGGTTGTTTCATGAATGAGTTCGGTTCCAGTGATTTGTGTGTCGCCTACTTCGGCCCAACAAAGAGGTGAACGACATTTGCGACCATATAACGCTTCGGAAGGTGCGGCGTTGATACTCGCGTGATAACTATTGTTGTATGAGAATTCGGCGAGAGGCAAGTGCTTGTCCCAGGCTTTTCCGAAATCGATAACACAAGCTCGTAGCATATCTTCCAAGGTTTGAATCGTGCGTTTGCTTTATCCGCCGGTTTGCGGATGGTATGCGGTGCTCATGTCTAAACGCGTTCCCAACGCTTCTTGTAAAGTACGCCAAAATCTAGAAACAAAACGGCCATCTCGGTCGAAAATAATCGATAAGGGTACACCGTGACGGGCTACGATTTCTTTAATGTTGTCGGTTTCCTTCATGGCCAGGAAGTGCGCGGATTTGGTGAGACGGTCAACAATAACCCAAATAGTATCATAACCGCCAACCGTCATTGGTAGTTTGGTGATAAAATTCACCGTTATCCTTTCCCACTTCCATTGCGGGATTTCGGGTTGTTGAAGTAGTCCGGACGGTCTTCGATGTTCGACTTTGACTTTGGAGCAAGTTAGGCATTTTCCAACATAAGTAGCGACGTCCCTTTTAATGTTCGGCCACCAATATTGTTCCTTGAGGTCATGGTACATCTTATTGGCACCGGGGTGAATCGAGTATCGTGACTTGTGGTCTTCATCTAGAATGAGGTTTCGTAAATCCCCATAACTAGGCATCCAAATCCTTCCGGCGAAATATCAGAGTCCGGTCTCCTTAACTTCGAATCGAGAGGTGAGGACGTTCAAGTGTTCGAGAGATGTTTTCATCCTTGAGAGCCTCGTCTTGGGCTACACGAATTTGACTATTGAGGTTGGTGTGAATGGTGATGTTTAAAGCTCGTACACGAAGAGGCACCGCCCTTTCTTTTCGACTTAAGGCATCGGCTACTACATTTGCCTTTCCCGGATGGTAATGAAGCTCACAATCGTAATCGTTCAAAGTTTCAATCCACTGTCGTTGTCTCATGTTTAGTTGCTTTTGGTCGAAGATGTGTTGGAGGCTTTTGTGATCGGTGAAGATAGTACTCTTGGTTCCATAAAGATAGTGTCTCCACATTTTAAGTGCGAAGACAACGGCTCCGAGTTCGAGATCATGTGTCTTGTAGTTTCGTTCATGAATTTTGAGTTGTCGAGAGGCATAAGCAATGACTTTCTTTCGTTGCATCAATACGCACCCAAAACCATGTTTCGAGGTATCACAATATACAACAAAATCATCATTGCCTTCGGGAAGTGACAAGATAGGAGCGGTGATTAGCTTTGTCTTCAAGATTTGAAACGCGGACTCTTGTTCGGTCGCCCAAATGAATTTCTTTCCCTTGTGAGTTAACGCGGTTAAAGGATGTGCAACCAAAGAGAAGTTTTCGATGAATCTACGATAGTACCCGGCGAGATCCAAGAATTGACGAATGTGAGTAGGAGTGGTAGGAGTCTCCCACTTACTAATGGCTTCGATTTTTGATGGACCGACCTTAATACCTTGATCACTTACAACATGACCAAGAAATTGAACTTCCTTCAACCAAAATTCACACTTGGAGAATTTGGCATAGATTCGTTCTTGTCTCAAGAGTTCAAGCACAAGTCAGAGATGTTGTTCGTGCTCTTCTTCGCTTTTAGAATAGACCAAAATATCATCGATGAACACGATAACGAATTTGTCGAGGTATGGTTTGCACACGCGGTTCATAAGATCCATGAACACCGCCGGTGCGTTAGTGAGACCAAATGGCATTACAAGAAATTCATAACTACCATAACGAGTCCGGAAAGCGGTTTTGGAGACATCTTCCCCCTTAACCCTTAATTGATGATAACCCGAGCGGAGATCGATTTTTGAATATACACGAGATCCTTGTAATTGATCAAAGAGGTCATAGATGCGTGGAAGAGGATATCGGTTCTTAACCGTCAATTTGTTTAGTTCATGATAGTCGATACACATTCGTAGGGATCCATCTTTCTTCTTAACGAATAAAATCGGAGCGCCCCATGGTGAATGGCTAGGTTGGATAAAATCACAGTCAAGTAGTTCTTGAATTTGACTTTGCAATTCTTGCATTTCGGATGGAGCAAGTCTATATGTTGCACGTACTACGGGTGCGGCTCCCGGATTAAGATCGATTTGGAATTCAACCGGTCGATGAGGTGGAAGTCCAGGCAATTCGTCGGGAAATACATCGGAAAAGTCACTAATAATTGGCACATCATCGATACGCTTCTTGTCGGTTTCAACTTTCTTAACGTGGGCTAGAATCGGAAAACAACCTTTACGAAGGTACTTTTCAATTTTAAGGCACGAGACGAGGTTGAGTCCGGTGCAACTCTTATCGCCATAGACAATCAATGGTTCACCATTCTTGATAGGAATTCGGATTGCGTTAAGATCACAAAGGATGTGAGATTTTGTTTTTGATAACCAATTCATACCAATTATTACATCGAAGCTCTCTAGTTCCATAGGTATCAAGTCAATTTCAAATTCCTTACCCAATAAGTTTAACGTACACCCCCGATAATATTTGTCGGCACTCAATAGTTTCCCGTTGCTCACTTCAATGGTATAAGTGGTATCTAGTGGAAGTGGTGAAGTGCTAAAAGAATGAGTCAAAGTCTTGGATACAAAACTCTTATCGGCACCCGAATCGAATAAGCAAGAAACATAAGAATTATTGAGAGAAACGTACCCGTGACTAGTTCATTGTCATCTCGGGCTTCCTCGGTGTTAATGTTGAAAGCTCGACCTCGCGTATTGGGGTTATCTTTCTTCTTTGGGCATGCATTTCTATAATGACCCATTTGCCCACATTCGTAACAAGTGACTGTCTTTGGTGCATTGGGCCCCTTTCGAGCGACGGGGGCGGCACTTTTACATTCGTTGGCCTTATGACCAACTCCTTGTCACCGATGGTAAATTAGCTTGCCGTATTCACCAAAGTGATGCTTGTTGCATTTTTTGCAAACGGGTAGGTTTCCGGCATAACCCTTCTTACCGTTGGAGGTGAAAGGCTTCTTGGCAAAGTTGTTGTTGCTTGATTGGGGGGCTTCCCATTTTCTTTTGTTGTTACCCGACTTATCCTCGGCTATAGGTGCCGGCACTACAATTTCGTCCACCGTTTCTATCAATTTGAGGGCCATGTTCAAAGCTTCTTGATGATTAGTGGGTTTGGATGACATGACTCCGTGTTTGATGCTCTTTGGAAGACCATTGATGTGTGCGAGGGGTACTAGGAAATAGTATTATTTTTACAACGAAATACTATTAAATACGATACAATTTTACACAAGATATTTATTTATTTATTGAATGGATATACCTAAACCTTGCTACAACACTTATAGGCAGTGTACCTAATCGTACAGTAGTGTAGTTTTTAGTAAGTCCGGTTCGTCCACAGGGAACTCTTAAACAAGCTTAACGCTATAATTTTAAAAACTATATTTGTAAAAATACAAAAATATATATAAGTAGTATTATTATTATAAAAGGGGGTTTTTACCGCTTAATGGCCGGTTTGTCGATTTTAAAACTTAAGTCGCAGTTAAAACCTAATGTAAAATACTAAAAATAAATACAACTTAATTTAAAGCGTAAAGTAAATAACGATAATGAAATTGCGATAAAATAAAATTGCGATAATTAAAGAGTGCGATAATTAAAAGTGCAATTAAATATAATGACAATAAATAAAAGTGCGATATTTAAAAGTGCAATTAAATATAAAATAAAGGAAATTAAATATGAAATAAAGGAATTATGCTTATTTAAACTTCCGTAATCATGATGTTTGACGTGTTGTTTTTAGTTTATTCCCATGGGTTAATTGTCCTTTGTCCTGGATTATTCGATATGTCCATACGAATTTGTCCACAATAGTCTATCAGTCATAAATATAAAGTACGAAAGTCTTCGTCAAATTATTCTTATTCCCGAAGTCAAATATTCCAACTAATTGGGGATTCGAATTGTAACAAGGTCTTAATACTTTGTTTAATGAATACACCAGGTTATCGACTGCGTGTAGTCCAAGGTTTTACTACTTTGTTAACAATTACACCAATTACCCTTGAATGTAATCCACCCCTGTTTCAACAAGTCTATTAACTATTAATCCAGTTCCGTGTCCGGTAAAATGAACAATTATTGGTATTTATAGATATCCCGCCCACCGTACCCAGTCAAGCGTATGTGGTTATATATAAATACATCAAATTATAAGTCTATATATTAAATTAACAAGGTATCGTTTAGTTAATATAAAGCCCATTAATAGCCCATAGTCTAATTTCCACAAGTATCGTTCTTTTGTCCAAACCCCAATTATGGTACAAAGCCCAATTACCCCTTTTTAATATTTAGTCCAACATCACGATTACTTCGGCATTAAATAAGCATAATAATAACTTAGCTACGAGACATTAATATAAAAATAACATTAACCATAACTTACAGTGATTAAAAATAGCGTAGCGTTACACGGACAGAATTTCGACTTACACCCTTACAACATTCGCTAACATACCCTTATTATTAGAATTTAAAATTAAAATTAAAATTAAAATTAAAATATATATATATATATATATATATATATATATATATATATATATATATATATATATATATATATATATATATATACACACGTTTATAGATAGAGGGATGGATATATGGTAAAAGATCAACCAAAACTGCGAAATTTATAGGGTGTCGCCTGGATTTCAGGGCCATGCGATCGCATGGTTTTTGTTCTTCCAGGCCATGCGATCGCATGGCCAGCTGGGAGAGCTCAAAAGTCTTTAAAAACGTGGGCTGCTTATTTAATTATATAATATAATTAAATATAATTATGTATATATATTATATTATATTCTTGTACTCTGTTGACTTGTAATTTTAGCTCCGTTGCGTCGCGCGTTGATAGTTGGTTCATGTCTCGGTTCCGAATTTTCAAACGTCCTTGCGTACAATTTAATATCTTGTATTTTGCGTTTCGCGTCTTGTACTCTTGTAATTTTGAGACGTTTCTCATCAATAATTTGAACCATTTTGATTGTACTTTGTACTTTTGAGCTTTTTGGTCGTTTGCGTCTTCAATTCGTCGAATCTGTCTTTTGTCTTCACCTTTTATTATTTAAACGAATATCACTTGTAAATAGAACAATTGCAACTAAAAGCTTGTCTTTCTTGAGGGATAATGCTATGAAATATATGTTCGTTTTTAGCATTATCAAATATTCTCACACTTGAGCGTTGCTTGTCCTCAAGCAATATAGTTTTGAAATAAAAATACTAGAATCACTTCTTTATTCTTCACACTTTGTACATCAGTGATTTCTATACGGCGGCATAAACAATGATAGTAACGATGTGGTTTACAGTCCCACATGACTATAAAATTTAGATCCCTTAAGGAAATTGGATCTTTTTGAAAACATTTGATCTTTTGAAAATACAATCTAGCTTTTACCCTAGATAAGTTTTCCGGAATAACCCTTCACCGGTGTTTGCAAATTATTTTTGTGGGTTTGGTGGGTTTCAGATTTAAAAATTTTAGCTCAAAACTTTTGGTTTTGTGTCACCCACTTGCTAACCTTGTATTGGGAAAGCAACACGTCCAAAATACTTGCTCCGTATATTACCTTTTAGTAAACTACCGTCCGGTTGTAAAGGAAAGCGTTGAACAAGCAACTGTTAAGGCAATGTCCCCTGACATGCTTTTAATTATGGTCTATAACGTGTCGGATGCAATTACTATCCTTGGTAGGAGCAATAGTAAAGCTCACCCTTATAATTTTCCGGTCTGGCACAAGGTCCTGTCTTTGACCATGCTATGCAACCACCGTTCTTACGGTTGACACCCAATTTGGTTCAGGTGACCTAATGAATTCCAGGTGAATTCCTAGGATTTTACGTTCAATGGTAATGAACGCATTGAAAATGGGTTTTTAGAAAACAAATCGGTTTGTAATTTTGATCAAAATATTTTCTCGTTCAAGCTTGAGTTTAGATATCATCGAATTCCATGAGTTTGTAATTCTAAATCTTTAAGATCAATCTCTAGGACTGAGTAATATCAGACTTAAAAGCTAATTTTTGATCTTTAAGGAGATTATCCTTTTCTGGGGATCTGATTCATTAGTCTTATCCAGCTAATTTGCACGGCGTCCTCCCCATTGTACGAGACAGGTACTCTCATGGTTAGCATTAGTCTGACCACTTGGCGACCCTGTTTGATGCTGAGGTCCGTGGATTTCCTGCTGATTTTAGAGATGACTTTTCTAGATTTTTCGTCAACCTACAGCTGGTCTGGACGACAACTTCATGACCTAAATCAAGAAGTGTGTTTCTTTTTCGGAAGACTTTACTTCCTTTCAATGATGGAATTGATTCATCGTGTAGATCTATCTTTCTTTCAAATAAATTACAGTAAATTGGGTAAAACTGATTAGTTTAGTCCAAAGCAAAAGTATTTTCAATTATTTGTTACAAAAAATATGTGATATATGTTCAAAATAACTTGGTAAATTTTTCTCACACTTAGCTTTTATTTTCCTTTTTATTGTCCTCTATTCCATTTTAAATGAATTCTAACATTTTGGTTTGTTTTTCAATTTATGTCCTTTCCGAGGTAACAATAATTTCGGTGTTAATACCTAGTTTTATCGTTCATAAATATGTATAAACATGATTTTTAATTCATTTAATTGAAAATTTTGAAAATTTTACTAGAATTGGGTAGTCAGTATATAAGACTAGGGCTGTTCTTTATTATCAGAGAGCACTAGATTCTAATACAACTACTGCTTTACTAGTATTTTTAATGGTAACCAAGTGTATAAGTTTAAAATTTTAAAAATCCGAAAGAATTTAACCCCTTCCCACACTTAAAATCTTGCAATGCCCTCATTTGCAAGAAATCAGTAACAATTTAAATTATTGAGGGTGATTAGCGTAGAAAAATGATTAAATTTTACCAAGGTTTCCAAACATATTGGCGTTTGTTTGTTGAATAATAAATGGTGCACATCATTTGTTCATTCCATCTTGTTGTTACGTCACATTTGTTTTTCGTTTTGTCGTCAAAAGTACTAGCTTTTGCTGAACTTAATGCCAGTCTTTGAAAATGCGCTGTTTTACCCTGTTGTGTACAATTGACAATATACATACATACAAATATAAACAAGCATTGTAATTTGAAATGGGACTTAAAATCCCACTTTCAAATCAAATATGAAATATTAGTACCAAATAATAAAAATATTAAACAATACATTAATGTATCAAAATATAATGTGTTTAAACATAAATAAACAGAAATAATAAAAATAAAAGTCATAAAAATTACCAACAGGAACTAAATCAATCTGGATAGGGGTTCCAGTTCATGTCATCGTCCGGGTTCCATGGTTGGTGATAGGTGTACTGGTATGCCCGGTTAGGGTCGTAGAGAGTATATGGTGGTCTAATCTCGGGCTGGTGTTGAGGATAGTAAGCGGGTCGGGTCGGAACGTAGTGATCCTGAGGTAACAGCCAGCTCATAATCTGACACTGATGATAGTCCCATCTATCATGCTATCGTTGCCTGGAATGCTCGTAATCATTCCGGGCTTGCCACTGCTCCATCCGACGAAATCTCTCCGCGTTTGTCATGTCTACCTCATCTACACGCTGGTAGACATCAGTCATAGCCTCCCGAATGACATCCCTAATGTCATCTGCTTCCTCCATCTCCTCATCTGAGCCTCTCTCTACCTGAGGATGACTACCTTCATAGGGTATTGCCTGGTTGCGTCTACTCTTTAATACCCTAGCACCCGCATAAACCCTCAATCCTAAAAGCTCAACCTGTTCCCTACATTCCAAAAGTGGACCCCCTTGGTCCTTATCTACACCTAAATACTCTCCAATGAGAGTAACAAAAATACCTCCTCCAATTATCCCCCCTTCCTGTATTCCTTCAACCATCTTAGACAAATAAAAACCAACACAGTAAGGGATATTAACAAAGCCTCTTGGGTCTCGAATACACTTTAGGTAAAATAAATCATGTAAGGTCAATTTTTCCTTATTGTGACCTCTCTGTGTAATCGAGTTGGCCAAAAATCTATGATTTATACGAAGCTCGGCTCTGTTAATATGTAAGTAGGTATGTGTTCCTGCCCGCCCAAAAACATTATAATCTGACATACACCTCCAGACGGCGTTCGCATTAAAATTCCTATCTACCCTTTCACCACGATAAATCAAATTCATACAATCGAGTAGTAGTAATTCAGCGGGCGTATATATCTGCAAAGCCCTGGCCATGTCCAGCATGGACATCCTGTACATCCTACGGCCAAGTATAAATCTAAGAAAACTTCTATCATCTAATCTATCTACATCTACATTTAACGCTATAGTACTCATCAGCTCAACACACCATTCCTTATATACGGGTCTACGAATGGTGAATAAGCGTTCCCAATCGGTAAAAGAAGAACTACCATACCTTTGAATTAGTAGCAGTCTAACACGGTCAGCTAGTTGGACCCTTTCTAAAGGATCCCAATCAATTATCCTAGGCACCTCTACATCTTTCGTTACTAATTTGAATTTATTACTTTGATATGCCGGGTAATCTCTCCAGCTTCTGTCGAATCTCAGATTAGGATGCAATGTATGTTCAGGAATCGTTGGGTATTCTAGTGGCGGATGCATCGGAACTACTATGAATTCATTAGCAAACTGTAGCGGATCATAATAAGGTACATGTTGATCAGGCTGATGTTGTTGTTCCTGTTATGGTTCTTGTTCGGGTTCTGGCTCGTATTGCGGTTCATATTCTGGTTCAGGTTCCTACTGTGGTTGTCTAAATGATGATGAAGCACCAGCAGTATCAGTTTTCTGCAAAACACATTAAACACAAAATTTGTGCATCCAAATATGCATTAGTGTTAGCAAAATAACAATTTAAATTAACCACAATAACATGTTCAATCAATATTAAACTTATACACATTTTCACATTTTTTTACATTTTAACACTTTTTCAAATAAGCACATATGAAAATGTATACAAAGTTCATAAGTATTTAACTCAAATAACATTTCAAAATAGTCATTACTAACAATTAAACAAGTCTCAAATGGCAATTATATCAAATTAATCAAGTTCGTGAATTTTAGACTTAAAAAGTCTACTTTAATCTCCAAAAATCATGTTTAGGATAAATGTTTGGATCATTTAGCTACCTAAACATGTTACACTACTTAATTTAGCAATAATTCATGATAAAAATCGATCATAACCTGTTTATATCAAAAAGCCCCAAATTGCTCAAGAACACAAACCCTAGATTTCTAAAATTTTTGAAGTTTTTGACTTCAAATCATGTTAAATAGCATCAATCTAGGTTATACATGCATAAAATACTAACAATTTAACACTAATTACACTAGAAATTAATAAAATTGCATTAGGTAAAATATTGGTAATTATGACAAAAACTAGGAAATTTTAGAGTTTAGGGGTGTAATTTGTACCTTTTTGTTGAAGAATCCGAACCTAGGCATGATTAGAGCAAGAAATTTGACGAATTACGGTGAAAATTTGGTGAAATTTGGTGAGGATTTGAGAGATTTTCGTGTATGTGTTTGTGTATTGTGGAGAGATCAGAACTCGCTGGAGCTCTTGTATCTGGCCTGTTTACCAGCTCCATGCGATCGCATGGCTCCAAAGGCCAAACTCCATGCGATCGCATGGAGTCCGGGTACAGTGACTTTTTCCTTCTTTTTTTTTTTATATAAAATCTTATAACTTATAAAACATATATTTAATAAAATTTTAAAAATTTGTTTCTTTTTAGGATGAGGGAGTTTCGGATCGTTGTCCTAGTCCGTCCCTCGACAAAATTTTAAAATTTGTCAATTCAAAGCGGTGTTTTAAAAGTAAAGATTTTTGGGTTTTTTAAATGTTTTTGGTATACTTTAGTTCAATAAGATTAAAAATAATGATAATAAAAGTTCTTGTCCCTCCCTTGGGTAGAGCAATTTCGGTTCAACGACCTAGTCTTCAACTCACGACGAATTTTTAGAAATCAATTTTTTAACTTAACGAAATAAAGTAAATTTTTGTTTTTAAATTCACACCAAACTTAATTTAAAATGCATAAAATTAAAAATTCATATTATTAAAAATTCACACCAAACTTAAATTATATTTTTGTTTTTATACAACAAACTTATATTAAAAATATTAATTTTTCAAATATTTACAAACTTAAATATATTGATTTTAAAAAGTTTACAATAATAATTTAATATTTAAATATTAATTTTAAAAACATAGAAAAATTAAAAATTAAAAATCTTTTTGGTCTTTTATCCCACTTTAATCAATCAACTATTATCAAAAATATACGCCCCTCTTTTCGGTAAAGTAATTTCGGCTATATTACCTAGTTTTACTCCTGATGAATTTCTGAAATATTTTGGGTTGATTGATTAAAGATATTTATACCTTAAGAATAAACGGTAAATTTTGCAGTGATGTAATAAATTTTTGTATGATATCAATAATTTCGGTTACGCATACCTAATTTTATTGAATACCAATTTAATACTTTATAGCGAACGATTCAGCGTTTATTATTAAAAGGTTAAAAATAATAAAAATAAAAATAAAAACTGTACATACTTACCTGTGAAATAGAATTGTTAGTGACCTGCTTTAGCCCACTCATAAGATAGTCGGACTAATTGGTTTTCCATAGCTACATAGGCATAACCTCGAGCATTCAACGTTTTTTTTTCGAAACATATGAACGGTCCATCTCTGCATAAAGTAACGAATTCGGTATTGGAATATGTCTGATTCGTCGAACATTTTCCTTCGTGTGACCATTTTTCGCATTTGTGACATCTTTCAAGGTGTCGTGCTCTTCTTTTTGCTGCGGATTTTGATTTTCCTTTACCAAACTGTAACTTATTATTTTCATTCCTGGATTCTTTTCTTACTCCGTCCAATTTACCTCTGATTAATGATACCAATTCACTTGGAAGGGTGTCATTATTATGTTTAGTGATCAAAGCATGTAGCATTAGACCATGGTTTAATTCACATGAAGTCTTCATCTCGTAAAACCTAAAAAAAATAAAAATTCAGAATGGGGGGAGAAGACTAGTTCTTTAGGGTCTGCTAGGGAAAGACCATTCGGATTCCATTCTCGGAAACTACACGAAAATAGAACATCTAACTCTAACAGAAATACATATTATCCTTTAAAAACTTGATTCACCCCACACTTAGTTAGCTGTGGTGTCGAAATTGTGATTAACTTCGTTGTCAACTTCCATTGGACTATCTATGTAATGTTTAACTCTGTGACCATTAACCTTAAATGCAATCCCATTTGAATTTATTAATTCTACAGTTCTGTATGGGAAAATTCTTTTTACTATAAATGGTCCAGACCATCTTGATTTCAATTTTCCAGAAAATAGCTTGAATCGTGAATTGAAAAGAAGAACTTTGTCTCCTTCTTTAAATTCTTTTGAACTTCTGATTCTTTTATCATGCCATTTCTTCGTTCTTTCCTTATAGATTAACGAATTTTCGTATGCTTCATGTCTTAATTCTTCTAATTCGTTTAATTGACTTAACCGTAGACGTCTAGCTTCATGTAAATCAAGATTACATGTCTTCAAAGCCCAAAATGCTTTGTGTTCAATTTTTACTGGAAGATGACATGCTTTTTCATAAACGAGTCTAAAAGGTGTGGTTCCAATTGGAGTTTTGTAGGCTGTTTTAAAAGCCCAGAATGCATCCTCCAATTTAATGGACCATTCCTTTGGATTTGATCCTACGGTTTTCTCTAGAATACGTTTTAAAGCTCGGTTGGTATTTTCAACTTATCCACTTGTTTGTGGATGATAAGCAGTGGAGATTTTATGAGTTACTCCATATCTTTTGAGAACTTTTTCAAGTTGATTATTACAAAAATGAGTACCCCGATCACTTATTAAAGTTTTTGGTGTTCCAAACCTAGCAAAAAGACGTTTTAAAAAGTTGACTACAACTCGTGCATCATTAGTTGGGAGAGCTTGTGCTTCCGCCCATTTAGATACATAATCAATGGCAACGAGAATATAGAGATTATTATGAGATTTTGGAAATGGACCCATAAAGTCAATACCCCAAATGTCAAATACTTCACATACTTGAATGACATTTTGTGGCATTTCATCACGTTGACTTATTTTTTCGGCCCTTTGACAAGCATCACAGGATTTGCAAAGAAGGTGTGCGTCTTTGAAAATTGTAGGCCAATAGAATCCAGCATCGTAAACTTTTCTTGCTGTGAGCTGAGGCCCATAATGCCCTCCTGTTGGTCCTGTGTGACAATGGTTTAAGATTTGACTAGCTTCGTCTCCGAATACACATCGGCGTATTATTCCATCGGGACAACTTTTAAACAAATGTGGATCTTCCCAGAAATAGTGTTTTATATCATTAAAGAATTTCTTTCGTTTTTGGTATGATAATCCTTTTTCAAGGAATCCACATACTAAGTAGTTTGCATAGTCTGTAAACCATGGAATTTCATTATAATCTATCTTCAATAGATATTCATCAGGAAAGTTGTCTTGTATGGCCGATTCATTTAGAACTTCTAATTCTCTATTTTCAAGACGAGAAAGATGATCAGCGGCGAGATTTTCTGCTCCCTTTTTATCTCGGATTTCAATATCGAACTCTTGTAAGAGTAAGATCCAACGGATTAATCATGGTTTGGCATCTTGTTTCGAAAATAGGTATCTAAGAGCAGAATGATCGTTATAGACCACCGTTTTTGCTAGAACGAGATATGAACGAAATTTGTCAAAAGCAAAGACAATAGCAAGGAGTTCTTTTTCAGTAGTTGTGTAATTCGTTTGTGCTCTTTGTAACGTCTTACTAACATAATAAATAAGTTGAAATCGTTTTTCTATCCTTTGTCCTAAAACGACTCCCATTGCAAAATCACTTGCATCGCACATAAGTTCAAACGGTAGATTCCAATTTGGAGTTATCATGATCGGTGCATTAGTGAGTTTTTCTTTAAGAATATTAAAAGATTTGATGCATTCATCTGAAAAGATGAATGGAGCATCTTTTTCTAGGAGTTTATTCATAGGAGTGGCAATTTTAGAAAAATATTTTATGAAACGTCGGTAAAAACCGGCATGCCCTAAAAAATTCCTAACTCCTCTAACATTGGTGGGATATGGAAGTTTAGCAATTACATTTACTTTAGCTCTATCCACTTCAATTCCTTCCTTTGAGATTTTATGTCCAAGAATGATGCCTTCTTTAACCTTGAAATGGCATTTCTCCCAATTAAGTACTAGATTTGATTGTTCGCATCTAATAAGCATTCGTTCAAGATTAACTAGAAATGTTTCAAAAGTATCACCGAAGACTGAAAAGTCATCCATGAAAACTTCCATGCATTCTTCTATCATGTCATGAAAAATCGCCATCATGCACCTTTGAAAGGTTGCAGAGGTGTTGCAAAGTCCAAATGGCATGCGTTTGTAAACAAAAGTACCATAAGGGCACGTGAATGTGGTTTTCTCTTGATCCTCGGGTGCTATTGGAATTTGAAAATATCCAGAAAAACCATCAAGAAAACAATAGTAACTATTTCCGGCTAATCTTTCCAACATTTGATCAATGAAAGGTAAGGGAAAGTGATCTTTTCTGGTGGCGTCATTTAATTTTCTATAATCAATACAAACACGCCATCCTGTTACCGTCCTAGTAGGAATAAGCTCATTTTTCTCATTTGTGATGACAGTCATGCCACCCTTCTTAGGTACGCATTGAACTGGGCTTACCCATGGACTATCATAAATTGGATAAATTAAACCTGCATCTAGCAGTTTAATAATTTCTTTCTTAACAACATCTTGCATATTAGGATTTAGTCTTCTTTGGCGTTGCACATATGTTTTATGACCTTCTTCCATAAGGATTTTATGTGTGCAATACGAAGGACTTATTCCTTTAATATCATGAATTTTCCATGCAATGGCTAGTTTATGAGCTTTTAGCACAGAAATGAGTTTAGATTTTTCATTTTCAGTAAGAGAAGACGATATTATTACAGGTAATTCAGATTCACCATGTAAATAAGCATATTCCAAATAGTTTGGAAGTGGCTTTAACTCTAATGTCGGTGGTTCTTCTATCGATTATTTATATCGATATTTGTCCTCTTCTTTTAGCATTTGAATTTCTTCTGTTATTGGTTCATATCCATTAGCCATAAGTGTAGCTAACATTTCAGTTTCATCAATTGGTTCAGTTCCTTCTCCTAAAGAACATTCTCCTGTTCTTTGTAATTCTGGAAATTCTTCTAGCAATTCTACATGTGAATCTATAGTTTGAATATAATAACATGTATCATCTGCAGATTGCGGTTGTTGCATTGCTCTATCAACTGAAAAGGTAACACTCTCGTCCTCTATACTTAGGGTCAATTTCTTACCGAACACGTCTATTATTGCTTTAGCCGTGTTTAAGAATGGTCTTCCTAATATGAGAGGTACTCGAGAATCTTCTTCCATATCCAAAATAACAAAATCTACTGGAAATACTAAAGTACCAACTTTAACTAGCATGTTCTCCATTATACCTCTAGGATATTTTACTGATCGATCGGCTAGTTGTATACTTATTCTTGTTGGTTTCAATTCTCCAAGGTCTAGTTTAGTGTATAATGAATACGGCATTAAATTTATACTAGCACCTAAGTCTGCCAATGCTTCTATTGAACTAAGACTTTCCAGAAAATATGGAATCGTGAAACTTCCCGGATCTGATAATTTTTCTGGTATCTTATTCAACAGTACTGCAGAACAATTAGCATTCATAGTAACAGCCGAGAGTTCTTCCATTTTCTTTCTATTTGTGATTAGATCTTTCAAAAATTTAGCATATCTAGGCATTCCTGAAATCACATCAATGAAAGGAAGATTTACATTTATCTGTTTAAACATATCCAAGAATTTGAATTGTCCGGCTTCAAGTCTCTCTTTTCTCATTTTACTCGGGTAAGGAAGTGGTGGTTGATATGGTTTTACATAATGTTTAGCCTTAACTGTATTATCTTCATTAACCTTTTCAACTACCGGTTCTTTTTCCTTATCTTGATCAGCTTGTGGTTCTTGTGGAGTAGGAATAGCATCATCAGAAATTACAGGTATTTCAGGTGGTTTAAGTGTAATACCACTTCTTGTGGTAATGGCTTTAACTGTTTCATTCCGGGGTTAGCATTTGTATCACTAGGTAGACTTCCCGGTTTTCTTTCACCTATCAACCTTGCTAGGTTGCTCACTTCTTGTTCCAAATTTTGAATAGAAGCTTGTTGATTTCTATATGCTTGAGCATTTTATTCATTGGTTTGTTTTTGAGATGTGAAAAACTGTGTTTGAGATTCAACTAGCTTCGACATCATATCTTCTAAATTTGGCTTTTTATCATCAGTTTGTGGTAGTTTATTTTGAAAAATAGGTCTTTGCTGATTGTAAGTATTGTTAGATACTTGTTGATTACTAGGACTGTTAGGTACCCGAGAAAGGAGTAATACGAGTTTCCCTAGCCTTATGGAGGATCCTTTATATGAGGCTATATAAAGGATCCAAGGCTCCCTAGATTAGCTAAGCTTAGCCACTGTTATGTAGAGATTTCAAGAGAGCCGTGGAAAGTCAATCTTGACTGATTGACTTTCTCTCTCAATCTTAATGGCTATTCTTCACATTCATTGATATTCATGTGTCAAGGGTCCTATCAATTGGTATCAGAGCCTATCATTCAATGAACCGAATGAAGATCCTTTGAATATTCATGAATGTTTTCCCTCCACATTCAAACCTTCAAACACCAAAACACATGCATCTTCATACCTTCATCACAAAACCTTCAAACCTTCAAACCTTCATCATCTTCATCATGAAGATATGAAGATCTTCAAATTTTTTTAGAATAATTTTTGAAAAAAAATTTCGATACCGAACCTAAACACAAACACATTCAAATGAGATTCATATGTTACCGAATCTCATTTTACCGAATCTCACAACACATATCCAAATCATATCAACTAAACATTACACAAACACAAACATCATTCTGATTATATCATTTATCATTTCAGATTCATAAATCAAAAATTCATATTTCATATTTCATCTCATCTACACAGCTACAGTACAGAGTACTCGTAATCATCATCTTGCTCAATTTCACAAATCCTTCAATGATGATTCATTCAACAAATTGAGAATATATTTGAGATCCTTATATGATTCCTAAAACTCGTGCATCATCACAACAGATTAATAGAATTAGATTCAAAAGTTTTTGGATCGTGTTCTTCATAAATCGAATACGTCACCGATTTGATCTCCGGCATAACTCAGATCATATGAGATCAAATTGAGTGTAGTTTATGATTCATAATCCTTCACTCGAACTTCTTGGATCATAACGTCGATTGAAACAACATCATCGAATTCTAAAATTCGAAGTCAAAGTTTGTATCAAAAAGTCAACCGAATCTTCTTCAATCAAATTCGTGATTTAGGTTGTGTTTCAGGTTAAATTAAAGATCAACAAAGATTATATGATACATTTGATGAACTTTTCATGAAGATATATAGGCCTGAAAATGATTAAATCATGAGATTTGATTTTCAAGCAAGTTCATACTTACGGTCACTGTTCTATGATGATTTCTTCTTTATGATGTTTTGCTGATCAAAGTTGCTTCATAAGAAGCTCTAATCGCATGATTAGAAATCTATTACGAGTTGCTTCATGTCTAATTCCTTCGAATGAAGAATTTGTCAAATTTGTGTTGAGGTTGAAGAACATTCGGTACATGAATTTTATTCGTATATGAATCAGGTTCGGTATAGATGTTACTGGATGTACCAGATTTGGTTGCACTTAGTAATGATCTTCTGATTTGGTATATGCTTCGGACTTGATTCTGATTCGGTAGTAAATTTTAATTCGGTATTGGTTCATGGTTGTTTCGGTATATGAATCTGAATGATGGCAGTTGGTATTCGGTATTGCTACAGTACCGACTGTACTTATTGGACTTCTTTCACTTAAAGTTGAATCTCATACCGAATGTCCACATGAACAAGGGCCAACCGAATGTATTATGGGCTTATGTGAATTAATAGGTCCAATAAACTTGTTGATGTGAACTTTGGTTGTTAATTGGGACTACTGAATCTCAAAGCCCAATACCGAATCTAAGTACAAAGTTTATAGAATCGGTCCCTGAAAGGTTTCAGAATTTTGCAAGCACAGTCCTTTACCGAATCTTAGTCATATTTTGACATTTTTGACCCCTGAAGCTTATCAGAATTTTCAGAGATGGTCTTTTACCGAATCTTGCCCTCCAAAGCGTATTTTTTCACAATTTCCGAGGCACGGATTCACACGGCTTTTCTCATACGCGTTCTATATAATATTTTGGGAAATTGCCGAGCACGTCAACCATTTTATACAATGACGCTCTTATTTCATACGATATTCATGCGAGCATCATTTTGGGAGAGATATAGATATGGTTGATGTGCGTGTGACTTCTATACATGTACGGTATAGGACTCGGACTTCAAAGAAAGAATTGTTTGTTTAGGGGGGGAGCTAGAGACTCGAAGAAGATTCTACATCATATGGGGAGTTTTCTTATGACTAGTATCGAAAGTACTCTTTAGAACGATGAAAGTTCAAGAGGTGTGTCTCAGTATTGAAACCGACGGTATTTACGTCATGACACTTTGATGCGAGCCCATGTACTTTGAGGGGGGAGATTCTAAAGTTTCAAAACGACTTTTCAATGCAAGCAAATTCTAAAGACATATCACAACTAAGTCAAGGGAGAGATTGATGGTAACATATTTAGTTTGTGATGTGTTCTTCAATGCGCATTCCGCTGTGCACACTCAAAGACCGTTGAAAGAGCAAAGATCACGATGAAGTTCAAGTCTCAAACAAAGTCGAAAGAAGATTGTTAGCGTGACAATTCGAGGATCTAGGGGGATGTTGAAGCATAATGATTGACCAAGACGATGTTAGAGATGCGAATTCATTGGATGATTCAAAGTGAAGATTCAAGATCTTCATCAACGGCCGTACATCATTCGGGGGGAGTTAGTTAGCAATAGTTGATTCTTTCCTTGTAATGTTGTGTGTTTACTAGGGAGTTAGTTTTTGGAAACCCGTCTCACTCCTGGGGGGAGATTGTTAGGTACCCGAGAAAGGAGTAATACGAGTTTCCTTAGCCTTATGGAGGATCCTTTATACGAGGCTATATAAAGGATCCAAGGCTCCCTAGATTAGCTAAGCTTAGCCACTGTTATGTAGAGATTTCAAGAGAGCCGTGGAAAGTCAATCTTGACTTATTGACTTTCTCTCTCAATCTTAATGGCTATTCTTCACATTCATTGATATTCATGTGTCAAGGGTCCTATCAAGGACCTTGTTGGTTGTTGTATGGAATATTTTGGTTATAATTTTGGTTTTGATTGTAGATGGGTCTTGGCGGTTGATAATTATTCTGATAATTATTTCCAGGCCTTTGGTTTATGTATGAAACATTCTCTCTTTGTTCCATTGTTAGTTCAATACTGAGACAATCTTTTGTTAAATGTGATCCTCCACACTGCTCACAACTAATTCGTATTGAGTGGATATCTTTAGTCATCTTTTCCATTCGTCTCTCGACAACATCTATTTTTGCAGAAATGGAATCTAAGTCATGGCTAGAATCGGCTCTAGCTGCTTTAGATGATCTAACGATATCTTTTTCTTGGTGCCACTCATGTGAGTGGGAAGCAGTGTTATCAATTATTTTGTAAGCATCAGTTGCTGTTTTCTTCATAATGGAACCACCAGCTGCTATATCGATGTCTTTCCTTGTAGTGATGTCGCATCCTTGGTAGAATATTTATACTATTTGACAAGTGTCTAAACCATGTTGCGAACATCCTCTTAATAACTTTCCAAATCTGGTCCACGCCTCATATAGAGTTTCATTTGGATTTTATGTGAACGTAACAATTTCTCCTTGAAGTCTTACGGCTTTAGATGCTGGAAAGAATTGTTTAAGAAATTTTTCAACTAAAACATCCCATGTATCAATCGCCCCTTCAGGTAACGATTCTAACCAATCTTTGGCTTCTCCCTTTAGAGTCCAGGGAAATAACATGAGATAGATCTGTTCATCCTCAACTTCTCGAATTTTAAATAGTGTGCAGATCCTATTAAATGTACGAAGATGTTCGTTTGGATCTTCCTTCGGCGCACCACTAAATTGGCATTGATTAGTCACCATGTGTAGGATTTGTCCCTTGATTTCATAATCTGACGCATTAATGTCAGGTTGAGTAATTGCATGACCTTGGCCAGTGCGTTTAGCTCGCATTCGGTCTTTCATACTTAGAGGTTCCAGATTCTCCATAATTGAATTTGTTGAATCTGAATCACTAAAGGATTCTGATTTAATGGTTGGTTCCTCTACAATCTCTGTTTGAATGATTGGTGGTTCTGAAGGAAAGATTAGTGGTTCAGGATCTATGAATTGTCCCTGAATATTCTCCGAATTCTCAATTGTGAGGTCGGGTTCAAAAAATGGATTATCGGAAATTTGAGTTGGAGTACTTGGTCGACTGGATGACGATTCTAAAGAAAAATCAACGGCGACAATATTTGCTAGATGTCTTGATCTGGTTACAGGTGGTGAACGTACAAAAGGTGGTGAACGTTTTGCTCAGTGCATTCACTGAATATCCTATTAGTTATAAAAATAAGAAAAATTATATAAGTTATCAAATTAATAGACTTTTCTGATTTTGCCCACGTTTCGAATAGCCAAAAGATGCAGCAGAGGGGCAGGATTCGTTTGGTCTCAATATAATTGAGTACTGTTTGGCTCCAATAAACCGGTCCACGTACAAATCCAACTATTACTACGAACCAGAAAATGGATGTCTATAAATTTAACCACTTAAAATAATTTTTCGTTTTGAAATTTTAGAGAAGAAATAGAAGAAAAAAAAATTCTATGTCCTAAAAACTAGAGCGTCGAGAAATAAGAAAGAAAAAGAGCGCGTCGAAAAACGTCGAAAAATAAAAGGGTCGAAAAATAATAGGCGTCGAAAAATAAAAATAAGAAATTAGCGCGTCGAAACTTAAAAAGAAACTAAAAACTAAGAATTAAAAGTTGCGTCTAAGAATATTAAAGCTTACAAGAAATTCTATATCCCAAATGGCAATAACTTAAAAAGGTACTAAAATATAAAAACGGCGTCGCAAAATTCTAAAGCACCTAAATCTTAGTCTAAAGAAAAAGCACTTAAGGGATTTTACGGCAAAGCATAAAAATCTAGAAATAAAAATAACTATGGCAAAAACTATATCTTAAAACTAAAAACGAGCGAAAAATACAAATATTACGCTAAAACGAATAAAAAGATACAAAATATAAAAAATAAAAAAATAAACTTAAAGTTGTAAAAAGTACAATTTTTATAAAAATATTATTTTTATATTATTTATTTTATAAAACTATTAATTTTATAATTTAATAAAACTAAATTAAAACTAAATAATACAAATTAATTAAATAACACTAAACTAAATAATAAATAAATAAAACCTAATTAGGGTTTTAATAAATTATAATTAATAATAATACTCCGTAATGATTGCTGTTGGAGTCAACTGTGGCGTGTCAGAGATCCTCATGCGATCGCATGAGAATTTGCCTTCGGGCTCATGCGATCGCATGGGCTAGGTTTTCGGGCCAGAGAATGGGCTGCTACAGTACCGGGCCGTTTGATTTCTTTTATTTTTTTTTCTGTTTTTCTGATTTATATATTTATATAATATATTTATATAAATTAAATAAAACTTATATTTTTACAAAATAAAAATAAAGAAACTTTATAGAACTTATATATTTAACAAACCCTTAAAAATACTTAAATTTTGTTTTTTTTTATATTTTTGTATTTTTAAAATTAAAAACGCATATTTTTACAACAAAATAACTAAAACTTACTAAAAATCTTTTTTTTTTATATATAGCGTTGCGCTTCTGGCGTTTATGTGTTCCCCGGCAGCGGCGCCAAAAATACTTGATGTGTGCGAGGGGTACTAGGAAATAGTATTATTTTTACAACGAAATACTATTAAATACGATACAATTTTACACAAGATATTTATTTATTTATAGAATGGATATACCTAAACCTTGCTACAACACTTATAGGCAGTGTACCTAATCGTACAGTAGTGTAGTTTTTAGTAAGTCCGGTTCGTCCACGGGGAACTCTTAAACAAGCTTAACGCTATAATTTTAAAAACTATATTTGTAAAAATACAAAAATATATATAAGTAGTATTATTATTATAAAAGGGGGTTTTTATCGTTTAATGACCGGTTTGTCGATTTTAAAACTTAAGTCGCAGTTAAAACCTAATGTAAAATACTAAAATAAATACAACTTAATTTAAAGCGTAAAGTAAATAACGATAATGAAATTGCGATAAAAAATGCGATAAAATAAAATTGCGATAATTAAAGAGTACGATAATTAAAAGTGCAATTAAATATAATGACAATAAATAAAAGTGCGATATTTAAAAGTGCAATTAAATATAAAATAAAGAAAATTAAATATGAAATAAAGGAATTATGCTTATTTAAACTTTCGTAATCATGATGTTTGACGTGTTGTTTTTAGTTTATTCCCATGGGTTAATTGTCCTTTATCCTGGATTATTCGATATGTCCATACGGATTTGTCCATAATAGTCCATCAGTCATAAATATAAAGTGCGAAAGTCTTCGTCAAATTATTCTTATTCCCGAAGTCAAATATTCCAACTAATTGGGGATTCGAATTGTAACAAGGTCTTAATACTTTGTTTAATGAATACACCAGGTTATCGACTGCGTGTAGTCCAAGGTTTTACTACTTTGTTAACAATTACACCAATTACCCTTGAATGTAATCCACCCCTGTTTCAACAAGTCTATTAACTATTAATCCAGTTCCGTGTCCGGTAATATGAACAATTATTGGTATTTATAGATATCCCGCCCACCGTACCCAGTCAAACGTATGTGGTTATATATAAATACGTCAAATTATAAGTCTATATATTAAATTAACGAGGTATCGTTTAGTTAATATAAAGCCCATTAATAGCCCATAGTCTAATTTCCACAAGTGTCGTTCTTTTGTCCAAACCCCAATTATGGTACAAAGCCCAATTACCCTTTTTTAATATTCAGTCCAACATTACGATTACTTCGGCATTAAATAAGCATAATAATAACTTAGCTACGAGACATTAATATAAAAATAACATTAACCATAACTTACAGTGATTAAAAATAGCGTAGCGTTACACGAACAGAATTTCGACTTACACCCTTACAACATTCGCTAACATACCCTTATTATTAGAATTTAAAATTAAAATTAAAATTAAAATATATATATATATATATATATATATATATATATATATATATATATATATATATACACACACGTTTATAGATAGAGAGATGGATATATGGTAAAAAGATCAACCAAAACTGCGAAATTTATAGGGTGTCGCCTGGATTTCAGGGCCATACGATCGCATGGTTTTTGTTCTTCCAGGCCATGCGATCGCATGGCCAGCTGGGAGAGCTCAAAAGTCTTTAAAAACGTGGGCTGCTTATTTAATTATATAATATAATTAAATATAATTATGTATATATATTATATTATATTCTTGTACTCTGTTGACTTTTAATTTTAGCTCCGTTGCGTCGCGCGTTGATAGTTGGTTCATGTCTCGGTTTCGGATTTTCAAACGTCCTTGCGTACAATTTAATATCTTGTATTTTGCGTTTCGCGTCTTGTACTCTTGTAATTTTGAGACGTTTCTCATCAATAATTTGAACCATTTTGATTGTACTTTGTACTTTTGAGCTTTTTGGTCGTTTTCGTCTTCAATTCATCGAATCTGTCTTTTGTCTTCACCTTTTATTATTTCAACGAATATCACTTGTAAATAGAACAATTGCAACTAAAAGCTTGTCTTTCTTGAGGGATAATGCTATGAAATATATGTTCGTTTTTAGCATTATCAACCATCCATGTAAAGTTCAACCCTTAAGGATTCGGGGTTCACAAGGTTTGGGCACATCAAGGCTAGTTCGAAAAATCGTTGATTATAGGCCTTGAGATCGTTTTCGACCGCTTTTAAAGTTCTTAGCTCTTGTTCGAGCCTTCGGGTTTCTTCATGAGGGAAATATTCGACGATCATCTTTTCCCTTAAGTCAGCCCAAGAGAGGGCGTGAGCTTCATCGGTACCCACCGATTGTACATAGGTGTTCCACCATGTGAGGGCGATACTGGCGAAAGTGTGAGTGGAGTATTTGATCTTATCTTGGTCCCGACAACCGCTTGTGCTAAAAACGGCCTCCGTTTGTTCGAACCATCGAGTGAGAGTAACGGTCCCCCGGTCCCATCAAAAGTATGAGGTTTGCATCCCATGAAGGCTTTGTAGGAGCACCCTTCGTTTGAGTTACCGGCTCCTAGATTGTTATTGTTGTGGTTGTTGTTATTGTTGTTGTTGGAGGAGTGACCTATCATTCGTTGTAGAGCTTGTTCGGGTGTTTCGTGGAGTGGTACACGGCGAGGAGGCATTGTTCCTTCAAAACACAAGAATACCGTTGATTAGTATTTTCAATAATACTAATCATGATATGGAATAAGGATAGAGAGAAAATTTTCCTTGAGTCGCCTTAAATTTTTTATGTCATAATGTCGGAACGTTCATATGAGTCACCGTAATATAATTTCGGAAATTATATTACCCTGATTCATATGTGCATTCGACATTAATTCATATATTCAAGGTGACGTGTCAATCAAATTAAACAACGTGAGATTAAGATGAAATAAGAGGAGATATGAGTAGAAACATTCGAGTATAAATGCACAAGTAGTCAAGTAATTCCTACTTCGAGTCTATATGTCGGTTGTAGTCTAGACTCGCTAATGTACCCTATGACTCGGGGTTGACACCAATGAACTCTAAATCCCAACAACCAACGCTCTGATACCATCTGTAGCGACCCAAAAAAATCGTCATTGACGGCGCCGTCTACTTAGGTCCCGTCACGTGGTCATACATCTTTAAAACAACGTTTGACCAAAAATATGTCGCATTCATTTCAATTATAAAGATGTCTTAAGGTTTACAAAGTAGGTTCGATGACCAAACATGTTACAATGTTATAAGTACAATTGAAACCTATGCGACACAAAATAAGTTAAGTCAAAAGACGCTCCACGTATGCATGTATACTCGACATCCAAGCAAGTATCAAAAGTAATGAGCGGAAGCATGTATCACAAAATGTTCAAGGACCTGAGAAAAATATAGAAATCTGTCAACGAAAACGTTGGTGAAATCATAGGTTTAAGTAAGTAAGTACAAATGAACCACAAGATTTATATCATTGAAATAATAGTAAACCATTCTACAATTGTTATTACGAGCACCTAATTATCAAGGCTCAACTTTCCATCCATAGAACCCCATCACAATAGTGTTAGAACATACACTGTTTCTCGAAAATATATTTCATCCGAATAACAGTAGTGAACCGTCCGAATGAGGGTTTGTCAAACCCATATGGCCATATAACATAAGTTCTCGCTTACACCCAGCAAGTGTAACTAATGATAATCGAATTGAGGATTTTTGTTCAAACTCGTATGTAGAGTGTTTGTTTTCCTGTACTTGTGTTCACTTAGTAAAAAGAAACGTTTATGTTTTCTCATCCCAAATGTGAGTTCAAAAGAGTAAAAGTGGGACTATGATATCACCTTGAGTGCACGAGTAACAAGGTACTTCACAAAGTAACGTGTGCAAGAACGAATGCTAGTCTTGACCTAAATAAATAGGTTGTATCAATAATGGTAAACACGGTTGGTCAAAGTGTGCAATTAGTCCTATGGCTCGTTACGACTCGATTATAATAGCATGTGAATCAAATTGTCATGTTTCATGCAAGGTACAAGTATAAAAGCATGTTAGAATGATTGCATAAGTATTTGATTAAGTTTGGATAAAAGTCAACTTTGATAAAGTCAAAGTCAACGAAAAAGTCAACACGTTCGGGTCGGGTCCCGAACTATTTTTCTGAGGTTTTTATTCATATATAAGCATGTTAGAACAAGTTACATGTGAATCGGAGGTGCGTAGCATAGCAAACATTTTTTGAAATTTGACAATGTAGGTCAGACACCAAACACGGCAAATGCCGCGCCGCGGCCAAGGAGGGCCGCGCCGCGACACTTAACGTGGTCTGGTGCCTGGTCAGTCTCAATTGTTCAAGTCTAAATCCAATCTTCAATTTAGCACAATTCACAAACCGTAAACACTTAGAACACGTAACTTATATCATTGGAAAGGTAATTTGACGAGGAACACAACTAAACACATTTCATGAATCAAAAGCATCATTTGCAAAAATCGAATTTCCAAGTTGAAAGTTCATTAAATGTTCACCATAAATGCTTTCAAATTCATAAATGCACTTTGATGATTCGGGAATTAAATGCACACATATAATACGTCATTTCGTAGGTAATTACGCATACAATACAACTAAACACTTACAAACAATATTGCATAGCATTTGGTGCATCAAAAATCCATTTTACTCCTATCCAACCCTAACCCAAAATCACAATTTTTGCAATTAAGTTTATGGAGTCCTTCCAAGTCAACATACACATCAAATTGAAGCTAGTGATGCTAGTAACATAATTAATACATGCATTTATAACATCTAACAACATTTAAGCAACCAAATCTCAAGATCAAACACACTAAACTTTCAAGTTCATGCTAATTACTTAAAATAATGAGATCGAGCATATAAATCACATATTCATGTTAGACTTGAGCCATAGACACTAATTAACACTTTTATAAGTTTAAAATATCAAGAACACAAAATCTAGTATTTTTAAAAAGTTACCCAAACTTGATGAAATCGGTATGGAATTGAAGAGGAAGTTGCAAGGATTCCAAATATGTAATTTGTTTTGTAAGACACTTGCTAAATCGAATTTGGATGATGAATCTTTGGATTTGAGTTTGAGAGAAAGTGTGAAAGTATTAAAGAAAAATGAAAAAGGAAAGGATAATGAATGGAGGAGGTGGGTGTTGACTAGTCCATCTAGTCACACCTTTGATCAATTGACAAAACTAGTCCCTCGAGTTCGGTTGCGGGTGCGTGAATTACCTAAACGAATTATTTTTAGAACGTGTTTTACCGGAAACTGTTATAATTACATAACGGACTTTAAATAAGTAAACGAAAAAGTAAACAGAAAAAGGCGGGATGTTACAATATGATGGTTAAAGAAAGAGGCGTGCAGACTCAGAATTGAATTTGGGGCAGTAGCGTGAAGACTCTTTTAGAGTTTCAAGAAAAAAAGCTGCATCCAAATTTTATTTAATCTGATTTGATTTTAATATTTGATTTTATATTATTTTTATTTTATATACCGTATATATCTAATATATAATCTAGTAAACCTTAATTTTTTTAATTGTAATTAAATTATTTAATGACATCATCTAGATGTCCTGTAATTTTTTCTTTTATTTTTTGATTTTCTTTAACAAAGAGAAATTAGTTATTTATGATTTAATCTTTTTAGCATTTTAATAGAGATTATAGATAATACTATATTACTCTTTGTACATATAATATAATATTATTAATAATAATATAATATATATTATATATTATACATACTAAAAAAAAAATATAACTACATATTGGTTGAGTGCTTGAGTGGACACCGAGTTAACCAATGAATTACATTACTCGAATTTGATTCTTGGTTACGTTAAATCGTTTAGAAAGGAAGTGTGTCTAGTCGTCCAGAGGGTAGCGTAATGCGCAATTCACCCGATACCAGATCATTTTGCGCGCAGGAGCCTTGATTAACCAGATTTACCTTCTATGAAGGAGATGTGATCGTTTATAGAAGGTTGACTCGCTATTCACTAATATCTAATTCTACTACAAAATATGAAATTGATATTACTCTCAAATTAAATGTTATTACAATTATAGGATTTTGAACAGTAATAATTGAGTAATTGTAATATATATATATATATATATATATATATATATATATATATATATATATATATATATATATATATATATATAGGCAGAATCAATGGGGAAATAACCAATCGGGGGGAAACGGGGAGAAGCAAAAAAAAAAAATTTGGAATTTTTTTCAGGAATCAAGATCACACGAAAATATGAACATTTAGAAAAGACACTTCGTGATGAATATTATTATTTAGGCGGGAAAATGATCGACAAAAATAACATTCAAGATAATATTGTTCGTGAAGAATGTTAACTTTTTTTTCTTCATGTTTTGTGAAGTAAAATTTAGCCCAATTTAGAGTTTTGGGTTTAGGGTTTGGTGTTTTGGGTTTATTCCATAAACCCAAAACACTAAACCCTAACCCCTAAACCCTAAACTCTAAACCGTTCGTGTTAAAAACTCAATCTAAACCCTAAATCTAAACCATAAACCCTAAATTTCTAAACCCTAATATCTAAACCCTATAAACCCTAATATCTAAACCCTAATATCTAAAACCTCAACCTACGCTCGAAAAACACGATAATTGTTATATATTAGTTCTTTGAGTGTTTTTCCGCCAAAATAAAAACATTTATCACAAAGTGTCTTTATTAAATGTTCATATTTTCATCCAATCTATAATGTTCGTGAACAGGGTTTTTTCAAAAAACGAACAAAAAAAAAGATTTTGCTTCCCTCCGCTTCCCCCGATTGGTTACTTCCCTCTTGATCCTACCAATATATATATATATATACTAGTGAAATGACCCGTGAAACCACAGGTTTGTTTAAACGAAATATTTTAATGATATGTTTTAGGTATTAAGTGAACGTAAATGTTAAAGTCATTTAATTTAATGACCCGCTGAACCACAGAGTCCGACCAAGAGACACGTCAGCTGAACATTTCATCAAACACCTAAAATGCATATTAAACAATCCAAATCCAATCATAAGAGATAATATTGGTTGCCATTTTATTTTAAAAGTGTAAATTAAAATATAAATTTAGAATTGGTTTCTTTCTACCTAGCTTTTATACCATCTCGTACTCAATGCAAATTAATTAATCAAAATAACTCAAAATTATTTAATTTAATAAATTGATTAATTAAAATAATTCAAAATTATTTAATTTTAATAATGAAAATAATTATTAATAAGATTTAATAATAATAATTAATTAATAAGATTTAATTTTAATTCAAAATTATTTAGATTAATAATATCACCCACCATGCTTAGATTTTTTTTCTTTTGTTTTTTTAATTTTTTTAACAAATGAATTAGCCTAATAATGACATCATCATTATAGGATTTTAATAGAAATTATAGATTAGGGTTTGTTTAGAAAAAGGTATCATCATTTAACTAGTGAAATGACCCGTGAAATCACGGGTTTGTTTAAACGAAACTGTTTAATGATATGTTTTAGGTATTAAGTGAATGTAAATGCTAAAGTCATTTTGTTTAATAACCCGTGAAACTATAGATTCCGACTAAGAAACTTAATAATCAAATTATTGTAGTTTATAAAATGCGTATAGCAAATAATGACAACGAAAGCGTACCACAAATATTTTACCTGGAACATACGATCTGAAATAATCAAAGATTTTGAAAGAGAGAATGCTAAACTATTAATATGAAGATATGTGATATTGTTTTAAAATTTTGACTAAATAATATGCATGAGAAAAATTTTTAAATTTAGAAACAGAATAATTATTTAAGTTATATATCTTTTGCATTTATTTTTCATTATTATCATTTTTCTTTAATTGTTACTAATTAAGTCTATATAATTAAAATTAATTTTTATTTATGACATCATCATGGTGCTCTAAGAATTTTTTAATTTCTTTTTGAATTTTTTTAAAGCTTAAAAATGTATATTAGTGACATCATCATTTTAGAATTGTAATAGAAACTATAGAATATATATATATATATATATATATATATATATATACATATAATATGTAATTCTGAACTATGAAAGCTTCTCCTTGGTGATCTTCGGCGGGTACAAACGCCACCTCACAAACTGAGTTTTTCGTTTATTGCTAAGAACAAATGGAGTTGGAATGATCGGGGTACTTATCGCCCAATTAGTAATCCCTACAAAAACGATGTTGAACGTATCTCTACGTCATTTTTTGTCTCAAACTTACCGAACGATTTCGATCGCAATAGACTGTGGAAGGCTCGCGAGTCATTCGGTAAGATCTCATATGCGTTTGTGGCTAATAAGCGAACGAAACAAGGGTTGAGGTTTGGTTTTGTTCGCTATCTTGGTTTTAAAGATGAAGAGTTAATGGTCAAAACCCTAAGGACGATTTGGATAGGGAATTATCATATGTACGCGTCGATTGCTAGGTTTCAAAGACCTAGTCGTCTGGACAAGTCTGGCTAATCGAGTAACGATCACGAGAAACATAAGGGAGCGATGGGTTTTAAGGAACAAAAGAACGAAGACAAGTCTGTTGGTAATGATACGAGGAAGTATAGCAACCAGGAAAATTCTTTTGTTGCAGCGGTTCAAAGAGGGGTGAGTAATGGTTCTGCACCTTTGAAACAAATCGCTTTATTAGATAAAGATCTAATTCAGGTTCCAGAAAAATAGGAGGCGATTCTACTGAAGGTAAAGTCTATTGACTCTATGATTAACTTTAAGAGGATCGGCGGGGAAGAAGGATTTTTGGATGTGTGTATTAGACATGTTGGTGGCTTTTGGATTTGGTTGCAGTTTGATTCGGAAGAGACGTCTAATACATTCAAATCGAATGTGTTTTTGCAGTCGTTGTACTCGGTGTGTAAACCATTGTCTGCTTTGTTTGTACCAGACGAAAGGTTTATTTGGGTGGATCTTATTGGTTTACCACTAGCTGCGTGGGGTTCCAAAGCCTTTGTTAAGGTGATTTCTATGATAGGTAAGTTTCAATTCTTCGAAAAAGAGAAGGCAAACCCGATGTCTATGGGTCAAATTTGTATCACCACTAGAAATATGTCTACGGTAATGGAAGACATAAAGGTAATTATTCGTGGGAGAGAATTTATGGTGCATGTGCATGAGGTGGGAACATGGAATATTAATTTGGATAATATGAAAGAGGAGAAAGATTCTGATAAGTATAGTAGCGATGAAGAGGAGAAAGATTCTGATAAGTATAGTAGTGATGAAGAGGAGGATAGGAAGTCAGAGGATGATATTTATGATGTAGAGAATAAAGGTAATAAGGACATGAAAGAGGTTCACTTAGATCATGTTGAGGAGGTAACCGTTAATAATGAACAGGAGATGACATCTGATGGTTCAAATGGGTGTAAAGATGTCGAACATGAAATGGATAAAGAATGTCCAGAAACAAAGGAGGATGTTGTAGAGGAACATATTAATGTTGAGGGGAATAATTCGAGTAATTCTGTTCATAGCAAGAAGAGTGCTACTTTTGAGTCACATGTTAGTGACACTCACAAACACATAAGAGGTATTTCTATATTACATGAATTGGATAAAATAATTGATGTAGGGGAAAAGATGGGTTGTGATGTTAAAGGATATAGCAATTGTTTTTAGAAATTAATTGATAGAATTGGTGTGAACATTGTGGGCAAATGACAGTGTTATCACTAAATATACGAGGATGTAAAAAAAGGCAAAAACAAGTTTGGGTAAGGGAGATATGTACAAAAAATAAAGTTCAATTTATTGGTATTCAAGAATCGAAGATGGCGAGGTTGAAACTATTCCGTCTCAAGACGATGTGGGGAAATTTTAATTTTGATTATGCAGTTTTGTTAGCTAGAGGCAGATTAGGGGGTCTGATTTCTATATGGGATCCTTTAATTTTTCACAAGCAACAAATTTGGTGTGATGATTGGTTTGTAATTGTTAAAGGGAAATGGATCAATATTGATGAAGACATGTTCCTAATTAATGTATATAGTCCACTGGTGTTGGGTGATAAACAAAGGTTATGGAACAGATTGATTCAATTCATGAATGATAATTCAGGAGCTTTTATACTACTAGGAAATTTCAATGAGGTTCGTTGCGAGGAGGATCGATTCGGGTGTACGTTTAATGAGAATGCAGCGGCTTCGTTTAATGATTTTATTAGAGATGCTAATCTTCACGATATGGTTATGGGTGGTAGACGATATACTTGGATGAATAAATCCGGTTCTAAAATGAGTCGGATAGATCGAGTGTTTGTATCGTCTAATATTTTGGAATTCTTCCCGGACCTTAAGATGATTGCTTTAAACAGGGCGTGGTCCTATCATGTGCCTTTATTGGTTCATGTTGATCATAGAGATTTTGGTCCGATTCCATTTAAAGTGTTTTTGTCATGGTTATTGCGTGAAGGTTTTGGTGACTTTGTGGTGACTACTTGGAAGTCAGAAGATATACGAGATGCCGAGTTTTTGGTTAAGTTGAGATATCTCAAAAATAAACTTAAAGAATGGGTTGCTAATAGAAGAATTGCTGAAAGAATGAAAGTTGATGTTCTTAAATCTCGTTTATCCGCGATCGATACTATGATTGATAATAATTGTGCCTCTCTTGAGGATTTAGACGAGAGGACAAGTGTTATGAATGAGCTCAATGATATTGTAAGGTTGGAGGAGATGTATAATTGTCAAAAAGCGAGAATAAAATGGGATGTTGAGGGAGATAAAAATTCAAAATATTTTCACACTATTTTAAAAAATAAAAGGCGATATCAATCGGTAAACGGTATATCTGTTAATGGTGAATGGATTACAAGTCCATCCCGGATAAAGTTCGAGTTTTGGAATTTCTACAAAAGTAAATTCAAGGCCCAAGATGAAGAGATGGACATTCCTGTTCTATGCGCTAACAGGAAATTAAATGTGGAAGATAATAATATTCTTGAGTCGTTAGTGTCTAATGAGGAGATCAAAGCCGCGGTTTGGTCATGTGGCAACGATAAGGCTCCGGGACCGGATGGTTATACATTTCATTTTTTAAAGGATAATTGGATGTTATTACAGGAGGATGTGTTTAACAGTTTACGTGATGCTTTTGCTTCAAGGTCTTTGCCTAATGGGGTGGGTTCAGCATTTATCTCGTTAATTCCTAAGGTTGATAATCCTATTAGAATTAAAGATTTTAAACCCATTTCGTTAATAGGCATGCAATATAAAATTATTGCAAAAATTCTTGCAAACCGGTTAGCTAAAGTGATCGATAAGGTGATAAGTGTAGTGATCTGAACTTTTCCATGTTTATATATATTAAATGAAATTTATATTTTTATAATTAAGTGTTTCCAACATGTTAAGCAATCAAACTTGTTAAGACTTGATTAATTGAAATAGGTTTTATATAGACAATTGACCACCCAAGTTGACCGGTGATTTACGAATGTTAAAACTTGTAAAAACTATATGATGTCATATATATGGATATATATATATATATAGTTAACATGGTATTATAATAAGTAAACATATCATTAAGTATATTAACAATGAACTACATATGTAAAAACAAGACTACTAACTTAAGGATTTCGAAACGAGGCATATATGTAACGATTATCGTTGTAACGACATTTAAATGTATATATATCATATTTAGATATATTAATATATCATAATATCATGATAATATAATAATTTAACATCTCATTAGATATAATAAACAATGGGTTAACAACATTAAATGAGATCGTTAACTTAAAGGTTTCAAAACAACACTTACATGTAACGACTAACGATGACTTAACGACTCAGTTAAAATGTATATACATGTAGTGTATTTAGATGTATTAATATAATTTTGGAATACTTCAAGACATATATCAAAACACTCATACTTAACGAAAATGGTTACAGTTACATTCCCATTCTTTTTTCATCAAGAATTCTAGTCGTATTCATACCCGTATTATACACAGCTTCTAGACGTACTTACTATGGGTATATACCAATAGGAACTAGCATGGGATTCCACTCATCATTCGCTCCATTTCACTTCCAATTCTCTTTCTAATTCTCTCTCAACACACACACACACACACACACACACACTTATGAACGAATTTTTCCAGTAGCTAATCATCATCTTCATCAAAAATTACTTCAAGAATCAAGCTATAATCATCTTAGGAAGAACACTTCAAGAATACTTCAAAAATCCTTTCAAGTTTACTAGTTTACTTCCAAGCTTTCTAATGCATTCCAAGTAATCATCTAAGATCAATAAACCTTTGTTATTTACAGTAGTTTATCTTTCTTATTCAAGGTAATATTCATATTCAAACTTTGATTCAATTTCTATAACTATAAACTATCTTAATTCGAGTAAAAATCTTACTTGAACTTGTTTTGTGTCATGATCCTACTTCAAGAACTTTCAAACCATCCAAGATCCTTTGAAGCTAGATCATTTCTTGTAACTTCCGGTAGGTTTACCTACTAAACTTGAGGTAGTAATGATGTTCATAACATCATTTGATTCATATATATAAAACTATCTTATTCGAAGGTTTAAACTCGTAATCACTAGAACATAGTTTAGTTAATTCTAAACTTGTTCACAAACAAAAGTTAATCCTTCTAACTTGACTTTTAAAATCAACTAAACACATGTTCTATATCTATATGATATGCTAACTTAATGATTTAAAACCTGAAAACACGAAAAACACCGTAAAACTGGATATACGCCGTCGTAGTAACACCGCGGGCTGTTTTGGGTTAGTTAATTAAAAACTATGTTAAACTTTGATTTAAAAGTTGTTCTTCTGGGAAAATTATTTTTCTTATGAACATGAAACCATATTCAAAAATCATGGTTAAACTCAAAGTGGAAATATGTTTTCCAAAATGGTCATCTAGACGTCGTTCTTTCGACTGAAATGACTACCTTTACAAAAATGACTTGTAACCTGTATTTCTGAATATAAACTTATACTTTTCTGTATAGATTCATAAATTTAAGTTCAATATGAAACCATAGCAATTGGATTCACTCAAAACGGATTTAAAACGAAGAAGTTATGGGTAAAACAAGATTGGATATTTTTGCGTGTTGTAGCTACGTGAAAATTGGTAACAAATTTATATTAATCATATCCTAGATAACTCATATTGTATTATACATGTATTCTAATATATTATGTAATCTTGGGATACCATAGACACGTATGCAAATGTTTTGACATATCATATCGACCCATGTATATATGTTATTTGGAACAACCATAGACACTCTATATGCAATAATGTTGGAGTTAGCTATACAGGGTTGAGGTTGATTCCAAAAATATATATACTTTGAGTTGTGATCTATCCTGAGACGTGTATACACTGGGTCGTGGATTGATTCAAGATAATATATATCGATTTATTTCTGTACATCTAACTATGGACAACTAGATGTAGGTTACTAACGAGGACAGCTGACTTAATAAACTTAAAACAGTAAAACGTATTAAAAATGTTGTAAATATATTTTTGAACATACTTTGATATATATGTACATATTTGTTATAGGTTCGTGAATCGACCAGTGGCCAAGTCTTACTTCCCGACGAAGTAAAAATCTGTGAAAGTGAGTTATAGTCCCACTTTTAAAATCTAATATTTTGGGATGAGAATACATACAATTTTATAAATATTTTACGAAATACACACAAGTAAATGAAACTACTTTATATGGGTGAATGATCGAAGCCGAATATGCCCCTTTTTAGCTTGGTAGCCTAAGAATTTGGGAACAGAACCCCAAATTGACGCGAATCCTAAAGATAGATCTATCGGGCCCAACAAGCCCCATTCTGGAATTTAGAATGCTTTAGTACTTCGATTTTATCATGTTCGATGGGTGTCCCGGAATAATGGGGATATTCTATATGCATCTTGTTAATGTCGGTTATCAGGTGTTCACCGTATGAATGATTTTTATCTCTATGTATGGGATGTATTGAAATATGAAATCTTGTGGTCTATTATTATGATTTGATAATATATAGGTTAAACCTATAACTCACCAACATTTTTGTTGACGTTTTAAGCATGTTTATTCTCAGGTGATTATTAAGAGCTTCCGCTGTTGCATACTAAAATAAGGACAAGATTTGGAGTCCATGCTTGTATGATATTATGTAAAAACTGCATTCAAGAAACTTATTTTTGATGTAATATATTCTTATTGTAAACCATTATGTAATGGTCGTGTGTAAACGGTATATTTTAGATTATCATTATTTGATAATCTACGTAATGCTTTTAAACCTTTATCGATAAAATAAAGGTTATGGTTGTTTTAAAAATGAATGCAGTCTTTGAAAAACGTCTCATATAGAGGTCAAAACCTCGCGGCGAAATCAATTAATATGGAACGTTTATAATCAATATGAACGGGACATTTCAATAAGTAACGAACAGCCCGCGTTTATTGCGGGTAGACAGATTTTGGACGGGCCGATGATGTTGAGCGAGATTATGGCTTGGTACAAGAAACGGAAAAAGAAATTGTTAATTTTTAAGGTGGATTTTGAGAAGGCATACGACACTGTTAGTTGGAAGTTCCTCGATTACATGTTCGAGGTGTTGGGTTTCGGGTGTGTTTGGCGCGAATGGATAAAGATGTGTCTTACCTCATCGAGATCATCGGTCTTGATTAACGACATCCCGACGAAGGAATTTCCTATTTTGAGGGGTTTACGACAAGGTGACCCTTTGAGACCTTTTTTGTTTATAATTGTGATGGAGGGTTTACATTTATTACTTAAGAATGCAGTCGAATCAAACCTAATTCGCGGTACTTCTATTGGTAAGGGAGAGGTGAATATTTCCCACTTGTTCTACGCGGATGACGTAATTGTTACTACTGATTGGAACGTATCGGATATGGAGAATATTCTTCGTATTTTTCATATTTTTTATGTAGCGGCTGGTTTAAAGCTTAATGTATCCAAATCACATATTTATGGAGTTGGCGTATCTGTCGATGAGGTATCTTTCATGGCTAGATGTGCAGGATGCTTACCGGGTGAGTCGAATTTTCATTATCTTGGTTTGCCCATGGGTTTTAATATGAACATTATTGGAAATTGGGACTCTTTAATCGAGAAGTTTAAAAAGCGTCTTGCCTCTTGGAAAGCCAATCTTCTTTCAATTGGGGGTCACTTAACATTGGTAAAATCGGTGTTAGGAAGCGTTGGTATATATTATTTGTCCATTTATAGATGCTCGGAAGGAGTTATTGACAAATTGGAATCTATTCGTGCTAATTTTTTTTGGGGTGACAATGAATCGAATAAAAAAATGGTGTGGATTAAATGGACAAATGTGATGGCATCTATGGATAAAGATGGTTTAAATGTGGGGAGTATCAAAGCTTTTAACATTGCCCTCCTTCAAAAATGGAGGTGGAGATTACACGCTTCGCCGAATTCATTATGGTGCTCGGTGATTTCTACGATTTATGGTCACAATGGGGGTGTATTCGGCTCGAGTTACAAGGGCTCAAGTGTGTGGTCAAACATAATAAGTTCCATAACTGATGCGCATAAAAAGGAAATCGTTCCCCTGCATACTTTGAGAAGAAAAATCGGTAATGGTAATTCAATAAAGTTTTGGAAAGATCATTGGGTTGGAGACGGTCCTTTGTTTCTGAGTTATAATAGACTCGCTCACCTGGATGTTAATATTAATTGCTTATTATGTGATCGTTTGGTAAATGACGTGTGAGTTGGGTAGTCGGAATCAAAAACTTTTGAACTCCATGCTTCTTGAGCTCACTGACACTCATTTAGAGAATAAGGATGATGCATGGTTATGGTCATTGGCTAAGGATGGTGTATTCTCTGTTCATGTTACAAGAGATAGAGTTGATGATGTCTTGTTGCCATCTATGTCTCCATCTACAAGTTGGTATAAAACAATTCCTCGAAAGGTTAACATATATTTATGGCGTGTTGGGCTTGATAGATTAGCTACAAGGTTAAATTTATCTACCCGCGGTTTAGAGATTAATTGTATTGCATGTCCGGTGTGTTCTCATCAAGTTGAATCCCGCGATCATGTTTTTTTCGAATGTACAGTAGCTGCACAGATTTGGGCTAAAGTTAGGAGGTGGATCAATTGCAATATGCCGGTATTTAATTCTTGGTCAGATTGGATGCTTTGGTTCTAACATTGGAGTGGGTCAGAGGAAGTCAAGATGAAGGTTTACACGATCGTTGCAGCTTGCATGTGGTTACTCTGGAGACACAGGAACGGGATTGTGTTTAACAATCCGTCAGTGAAGAAATCCGAGCTTTTTGATTCTATTTGTATTTTTTCCTATTTTTGGATTAGATATAGATGAAAATGTAATTTGTCTTGGAACGTTTATCCGTTGTAAGTGTTTGCGACTTCTCTAGAGTCTTTCTAGAGAGTCGGGTTTTAATATAATTTTGCCGTTAAAAAAAAAATATATATAATATGTAATTCTACTATGTACCGGATGGGTTAATCAGTAACGACACGGTGCACACCACCACTTTTTTCGATTCTATGTGCTCCCCCTCCGACCACTTTACTCTGTACCACCTGAATAATAATAATATTAAATATGGGGTGTGGGTATATTAACATATTGTTTTTGACTTCTTGTTGTTCGTGAACGTTTAGAAGTTTGTTAGATTAATCTCTTCAAGTCGTGTAAAAATGTTCACACTCATATTTTATTACTCGGTATTAATGTCAACACGATCATGTATAATATAATATTATAATTCTCCTCTTATAGCTTTTTGTTTGAGAGGTTATTTTCTATCTATTCATCGATCGTTAAAAAAATAATACGTATAATATTATAATATATATGAATGTTAGTCTCTTTAGGTTCCACGTACATTCCTTTTTACATTAGTCAAGCAATAAGTGCTTTTTTTCCGAAGTCTCTAATGGATATCTAAGTAAAATATGTGACTGTTATTAAGTCGTCTCTTTAAAAAGAGTTTCAAAAACGAAAGAAGAAGCTTCTCATTTCATTTTAGAAAATGTTACGTACTTTTGGACATGTTGAGAGATTTCATTCTATATATTTCCTTAATAATGTTAAAGCTTTTACATTTTCTATGCTGGAATTGACACATTTTTCTAAGTTGGAATTGACTCGTAGAGTTTAACGTAAGGGTGTGATGTGTTAAATCGTACCTTAAAATAACTAAAAAAACACTTAACAAATGTCACATAAAGTCAGACAACTAAACTCGTTCGCATAACAATTAATAAGTGCTAGATCAATTCATTTCACACAGAACAATTAAAGTAAGACTATAAAAAGTAGAATGAGAATTTTTGATTTTTAATTAATAAACTAAAATAAACTCGAAAAGGTGTAAATGAATTAACCAGATGATGAGAAATAGTGTCTACTTTAATGCTCAACAAATGATAAGGATTAATCTTTTGTAATTAAACTCGTTATTAAAATTATAGATAAACAATTTATATCAATTCACAAAATCAATAAACTAAGACCTAATGAATTCAATTAACCTACATTAACATCATTCATAGTTTCAATTTTCGCCATGTTTTATTAATGAGACTCTTTTTTGATCAAACTCACGTAAAACCTAGCCAATTAACATCAATCAAAATAATCTCCATGATACCTATTCAATTATCACCTACACTCAAATGTAAATGGCTAAGTCACTAAGTGTTGAAGTATATGTTATGAGCATTGATAAACTCACATAAATCAATTCATATACCTATATAATTGAATTAAGCAAATAAATAATCACAACAATGGATCTCTCGAAAGAGCACGATTAAACCAACATAATAACATCAATAAATTAAAAGATAGAACAATCTATAGTCATATGTCTTACATTAAAGTGAACACCTAAAAACATAGATAATCATGTTCGTGGAATAATCAATCAAACAAAAGATAACAAGAGAATGCATAAGTAAAACACTAAAATTAATGAAAACTAAAGTACAGTGACGATCTTTGATCCAATCTTCAATCTTAATGATGAACTAGCTTGAATATGGTGAAAAATAGCTCAAAACCCCTCAAATTCGTAGCTGTAATCGGATTCCAAAACTGGCCAAAACGACCTTCTATTTCTAAGCTAAATGAAACTTGTTGGAAAAGTCAGCGATGCGCCTCATCGCTAAAGTGATGCAGTGATGCGCCGCATCATCCTGAGTTGGCAGTGGTTTGATGCGTCACATCATTTAAGATTCGTCGCTACCAATATTGTCTGTCTCAAAAAGTGCTAGAGTGATACGGCGCATCGACTATCAACATTTTTATTTCTTGTTCGTTTTTACTGAAATCTTCATTTAAACATCTTCCAAATCATAATACTTGCTAAGATCAAACAAAAAGCTCCAATAAGCATTTACTAACGTAAATCAACATCTTTTCAAATCAGCTATTCAAAACTACTCAAAACCTTGATGCTTTGGAACCGATATTGCGACGAAAATTATGTATAAATTAAGCAATATCAAGGTGTTCATTATTTGGATTTGTAGTTTTTATGTTTTGGATTTGAAAATTTCAGAGGCAAAATGAAAACCGAAACCAAATTCAATTTCAAAACAGAAATTGAACTTGAAACCGAATTCGAATTCGGTTTCAGTTAAAACTGAAAGCTCAAAAAATTACAATTTAACCAAAATAATCATTTTAAATTAGACTTTTAGACCAACGGATCTTCGGTCCAGCGGTACCGCGGTTACACTTGTGTACTCGCAGGGCTAGAGGTCTCGGGTTCGAACCTCGTCACCCGCTCTAGGAATTGAAATATATTCCTTGAAGGTGGCCCAAATGGGAGGTTTTACCGACCCGCTCCGGGACTAAGGTCCGGCCCGCTGCCCCTCGGGATGGTTTAAGGGTCGGATCCTCAGAGTGTGGTTCGGGTTTCCTGCCCGAAAGCGCGTGTGTGTGCAAATGATGAGTGTCGTTGAAATAAATGATATGCTGATGTAAGCTTGCCTTCAAAAAACAAAAAAAAAACAAAAAAAAAATTAGACTTTTAGATTTAAAATCTCTTTTATATGATTATAATTTAATAATAGTATTAGTTGAGTTCGTTTTAAATTCAATTTTCGATTAAAAATAAACCGAACTCAAATTTGGAAAACAAGCCGAAAATAGAATTCAAACTCAATTTAATTTTTATAATTTTTATTTGGTTCAATTTTCGAGTTCAAGGTTTATCGGTTTAAAATAAAAATATTGAATACCCCTAGTTTAAGTAACTTAGATCTAATATGTATATGTTGTTGTTGACCCTACTAATTAGATAGATTTGGGTACATATCGCGTGAATTTTTTTGTTTAAAAGACAAACTTACACATTCATTAAACGACTTTAAGTCAAGCGAAATTGTAATTAGTTTGCTAAGACAACTAAATTTGATGTATATGTAAAAAGCTAATAAAATTAATTTGTAAGACGAGTAAACGAGTGAGGTTTATTCTGTTTAGATGCTTTTTTTTTAATGGCAAATTCGGCATCGACTACTTTCATTTGTCACTCACGTACGCGTTTGGAAGAAACTCCTCACATTCATCGCGCAAAGTGTACCCGGAATGCTTTAGGTTAACTGCTTAGCCCGCACAGAGTGAAGGATACCAGAGGCATAACCTTGGAGAAAAATGCTTAACTACTTAACTGTTGAGAGCGAGTATTTTACTCAAATGCATGCGGCTTAATCGGGTTATTTTTATTACCGTTTTAATATTATTTCTCTGGCCACATATATTTATTGCTAGTGATATTTGTATATAAGACTTTAGTGTGATTATCGGGACGTTAACAACTAAATCATGTTGTTCTTCTTTTTTTAACGACGGTTAGAAGTCACTTACGGAGTCCGAACGCGATGTCGAAATTTACCACCATATAATTTTCTGGGACGCACATTACAGTTTTACCGCTCATTAAGAGGAAACCCCCCATACGAGCATCGCGTGTGATAAAACTCTCTCGGATGAGGCTCGAACGCAAGACGTCCGAGGCCCATGACATGGGCGGGTAACTCAATGAAAATATTTTGTAGCTCATAAGATCGAAGCTCTGACATCCCTTATGAAAAGTCATATCACCACCAATACAACAATACTTTTAGATGTTCTTTTTTAAAGATTTTCCACTTCATCAAATTACGATGGTTAATTAATAGTATTGTCTCTCATCTATAAATATTTTGGTACTTCATGTAACTGAATTAGCTAGTAATAAACCTCATTCGCGATACACAAAGATGATAAATAGATTTTTTTCTTACAATATAATAGTAACAGTAAATGTGACATAAACAAAATAAGAACATACTTAAAATGAATATCCTCGTAGAAAATATAATGCAAAGTCAATTTTTTACATTATAAATCATAAAAAGGCAACTCAACGTAGTCAAAGTAAATTAATATGGTCAAAGTATAGATAGAGATGGAATGGTAGACTTGTACCTCTAGTCCTCTTCTCTTATTTTTTCCAATGAGAAAAATATATTGATTATATAGAAGCTTTAAAAAAAAAAAAAAACGACGATTTTTTTATATTAGTAAATCATTTTTTTCAATGACCCTTATCATTTCTATGTAACACACACGTTCGGACGGAAACTCGAACCTGATCAATGGTACCCGGGAACACATCCATTCGGGCAATGTTCCGGGTTGAGGTCCGTGAACGAATCCGGTAAAACCTCCATATAGGATTAATATATACCACCATTATTGGTGTTCAATTGGTTTAAAGAAAATCAAAATCAGTGATCTCTTCCTATCCCATTATATACAAGTTGATTTGGCTCAAATAATTAAAACTTTCATAAAATAAAAATTTAATATTACACCTTATATTATAAACTAGAAAGTGGCCAGGTCCATCAGCTCTAAACAGTTGGACGACGAAAAATTATTTAAAAAAAAAACCAAAAGTGATAAAAAAAAATAACACCAACATGATGTCAGCTTAAAGTTAGTATGCTTATTGAGCATTTTTGTCATATAACATGTGGTTGACTATCTATCTATCTATCTATACATTATTATAAAGCGCGTGCTATGAATCCTACGTGTCATCTTTTTAATTAATCTTAATTAAATAATCTTACGTGTCATTCTATTAAGTAATCTGAAATAAATAATCCTACATGTCATTTTCTAAATTAAACTGAATTTAATAATGATTGAATAATTATAATAATAGAATAAAAAAAGATAATGGATATATATGGGAAAAAAAGATCCACGTATTATAGTTAGGAGGATTTAGAAAATGGATATAATAACTGACATGGTTTTGGATTAATAAAGCACATTATTTATAAATAATAAACATCCGTATAGTAAATATAAATAAATTCATTATTTAGAGTGCAATAAATTAGGAAAGGATACGTATGAGAATTTTGAGTAAAGATTATTTTTAAAAATATGTAATACGTAATTTTTATATATATGGTAGCTATATTATAATTTTTATAGATATATCAATATCAATATTCAATATTATAATTATATGATAGAATAGATTCGTATATAACAGAAAGTTTTTGCTGACGTGTCGGTATGTAATTAAGAGTTATTTAAGGATGTTTATACATATATCGTATCTATCATATGGTATAAGGAAACAATTCTAAAGAATGATACGATAAAATACTCATAATTTTTTATTTTCCGTATATATAAGAAATATTTTAATTACTAATTATTTAGTTTCTTACGTTTTTATCTTTAAATCTTTTTGAATTTTATTCCTCGAATGACATGGCACTAAATTTTTTTAAGAGGCTCATGACACATTGAAAAAAGGTTATGTGTCGAAAGGAGAAGTATGCTACATATATTGTTTTATTATATAGTCTTTTAGTTATATAAAAATAGTTAATAAATATTTATTTTTAAAATAGTTAATAGATAATATTGTTTATAGTTAATACTGAATGAATTGGTTGAAGAAATGAGCCGAGGAACTCAGTCGGTAAAGAAAGTCAACTTTTTTTTTTTTTAACAATTGTTGTAGTTGTAGTCATATTTAAAGGATAAAGACAAAATTGCTGAAATAGTCCATGTAGTTTGTATCAAAACGCTGGTTTAGTCCATATGCTTTTTTATGGATTTGATCCCGTTGGTTTGTAAAAGTTGCTGATTTAGTCCCTCTGACCAACGGCCGTCAAAAAATGCCGTTAACTCCAGTCATGTGCCAGACATGTGAGGGTATTTTCGTCAGTTTCTTTCATTTATTTACAATATTGATGAAATGGTCCATGTGGTTTGTAACAAAGTTGCTGAATTGGTCCCTGTGGTTTACAAATTGAACAGGTCGTCACTTTCATAAGAACACAAAATCAAAATCTGGATTCATAGTAAATTGAGCTCAAAAATCAATTGAAACCTCATCTATATGCAGCGACTAACATGTGTTGTGAAGCAACTTCCATCAAAACACCATGAAATTCCTGAATTCGATCAAGAACAGCTCGTATCCTTCTTTATGAACTTCAAAATTAAAAAACAAGATCTGATGTTGTTTAGCATATGAATCCTTCACAAAAGTGGTTGCAAATGTATCCACAAACACTCGACAATCATCATCCGGACTTGAGTCATAACAGAAATTACGAATTTGAAGGATGAAGATTCGATTGACTTTTTATACGAATCTTTGACTCCAAAATTCAAACTCGATACATCAAATTGAGATCTGAGATTGTTCATACACCTTCATGAGATGAAAATAAACAACTCTGCACTTTTACTTTTCTCGATTTCATTCTGAAACGATCCGGAGCTCAAGTCACCATGACTTTTTGAAGAACGATGAACTCGAGATCAATTTGCTCAAATATGTTGTTGTAGAACTGAAGTTGTGATCGATGAAGTTTAGGAATTGTATTAGAATCATGTTGTGGTAATCAATTAAAGTTAACACTCAATATTTGAAGATTTGGATTTTATGAGCTATGAACATTCATACGATTACTGTAGGAGGTAGTTTGAATCTGATTAAGTGACTTTTGTGAATTATGTAAACTGAATCTGAGATTGAATAAACTGAAATGAATGAATGATCTCAGACAGTGTTGATGTGAGGAAGATAGAAATTTTGGGGATAAAGATTTCAGCAATTTTGTTACAAACCACAGGGACCAATTCAGCAACTTTGTTACGAACCACAGGGATCATTTCAGCAATATTGTAAATAAATGAAAGAAACTGACGAAAATACCCTCACATGTCTGGCACATGACTGGAGTTAACGGTATTTTTTGACGGTTGTCGGTCAGAGGGACTAAATCAGCAACTTTTACAAACCACCGGGACCAAATCCATCAAACAAAAAGCACAAGGACGAAACTAGCATTTTGGTACAAACCACAGGGACTATTTCAGCAATTTTGTCAAGGATAAATGATTATGAACTTTAACAATTAAAAATATAAGCATAGTAACTTTTTATTTTAATTATTAAAATTTTAAAATTTACTGTAATAGATAATATTATGTAGTATATAATTTATTTATATATATAATTACAAATATATTAATGAAGAAAAATAAAAAAAAATTACCACGGGCTCTTAAACTCAAAAGAATAATTGTTTGAAGAAAAATCAAAAACCACTTCTAAATTTTGTTAACACCACGGGTTCTTAAATTCATAAGAATTTATGTTATATAAACGTATAAAGGTACGTGATGACTCACAATTGAAACTGTTTAAAAAACTCAAAATTTCAAGCGTTTTTAACTATATTTTTTAACTACCGTGTAATGTACGGGCTTCATACGCCAACTATTTTATAAAGTGTTATCATTTTAGTAATTTTATCTTTTATTATCATTTTACTGAAAATATTAGCTCTAATAAATACTCCGTAATTGTTTGATAAACTTAATTAATTTTGCACGATTATTTATTCACCCGTGCAACGCACGGGTTCTAGAACCTAGTTATTATATATAGTAATTACTCCTCTATATTCAAGTAATAGGGGTTGATAGAAAGAAAATTAAGCTCCCGGGTTGCCCAAATTATATTATACAGAGTATGACGGTATCTTTCTTTTCTTAAAACAATAAATTTTATTAATACGTCTCCCTAGCGGCAGCTAGGAAAGACAAAAACCAACCAACTACAATGACTTCATTAACCAGGCATCCCAAACCTAAATTACAAGACTTTAACTAAACAAATAGAATCAAACAATAACATTTTTCGCATCGTGTTGTTGGCAAAAATACCGTCATTCCAGAATCTTCATAAATGCAATAAGGTTGCCGCAACTATCACGTATAAATTATTCTTGTCGTCACGGGAATAACGCCAATTGTCGAACCAAGTGACCCATGAAGTCCAACTATCAAAAGCATAGAGTTGTACTTGACACCTATGACGATCGCTTCAAATCCATATGGACGAACACGTCATTCATCGATTTCATTGCGAGGTATTTGACCTCTATACGATATGTTTTGTAAACATTGCATTCTTTTGAAAAGGCACACCATAAATGAATATTTAAATCAAAGGTTTTCGACATTTGATGATTTCTACATATAGACAATCACCGTAAATAATAGTTTACAATAGTACTTCCATTGACAATGCAGTCAAAATAAGATACACGGTGATGATTTGGTGAATGCAACGTTTCCTTGATAAACATGTCATGTAAGACTCCATGCACATAGCTTGTCTAACATATAAGCAAACAGCGGAAGACTCCTAGGGAACCTGAGAATAAACATGCTAACAAGTGTCAACACAAAGGTTGGTGAGTTCATAGTTTTAATGTTTTGCATAATCTGTACATAAAGATGGATTACAAGATTTCAGTTGTTTTATCCAGAAACGTTTATCAAAATATTCTACAAGATTGAGCACCCTGTTACTAAACTTTAACGTTATAATAAGTACCCCTGTTTTAACATACATGCAACCAACATGTACAATACACGCAAACCAACGTGTACTAAACTCAAATAGCATACGTCTGTTTTATAGTTCAGGCTAGGGTTTCTATACCTGGAACAAACGGGGATGTCAAGCCCTATGGATCCATATATAACTACTCGCGCCCACCAGTTCTTATAACCGGCAGTTACTAGTTACCAAAACTAAGGGATTTTCGGTTCAAACTCGGTGTAGAATTTAGTATGTGCTTGTATCCATTGCGTTTAAAATAAATTGCATGTATTCTCAGCCCAAAAATATTTAAAGTATTTAAAAAGGGAGCAAATGAAACTCACCTTAGCAGCACATAAGGTCATTCACCAAAATGAAACTCGGATTACCAAATAACCGTAGATCTCAACCTAGAGAACATATGTTGGTCAATAAATGTTTATCAAGCTAGGTCAGGTCATAGTGTATCACAATCCTAATGCTCGAGATCGACATACAAAAGTTATCCAAAGTCGTTTCAAAAAGTCAATTTTGACAATAGTTCAACAAAACGAGACATACCCTATATAAGGATTCATTTACTCGGTTGGTAATATTCAAAAATCCAATTTATCAATCTTGCAAACAAGTTGTTTTAAATATTAATTGCAGATTCAAAAGCAATTCCAATTAACGTCAATCATAATTCAGTTGATCGTATATTTTAATCCGTTCATCGAAACTATTCGATATCTAAATGAAAAGTTATTGATTTTTTGCCAGCTTTCCAAAAACATGTATATCATATACCTTTTACCAGTAATATATGTATTTAATTCGTGAATCATTATAAACTGTTTAGCGACGAAATTTAGCATACAAGCATGTATAAATATATATACTCGAGCACTAGATATGGATACACAATTAATATATAAAAGATAAAATATGAGTGCTTACGTACCAATATTGAGATTTAATATTGTAGGAAATTACGTAGACGCAACAGAGATGATAAACACTAGGTTTGATTCACAAATATACCCCCGAATATTACCCATAACCTCTTTGACAATAACCCATAATTTCCTTAGCTCTAGCTTGCTCTAAAACCCGTTTCGAAATCATTTGGACATCCCTCCGTCGTGATATTATATATATATTATTATTTTTGTATCGTAAAAATAATAATACTAATACTATTAATAATAAGATTAATAATAATAATCTTAATATTAATAATAATAATAATAATAATAATAATAATAATAATAATAATTATTATTATAATTATAATAATTATAAATAATAAATCAAATAAATAACATAAGTAATACGGAGTAATATAAAGTGTGAGAAAACTGAACCAGAATCGTGCAATTTATAGAACTTTTTATGAAAAAGCACCCCATGCGATCGCATGGGATTTGTGCTTCAAGGCCATGCGATCGCATGGCCCTCTGATCCAGCTCACAAACTTTTATTTTCTTGTTTGTCGACATATTATTTAAATATATATAATGTATTTAATTTATATAATTAATTATATATTATATTAAATTCATGTGCATAGTTGACCTGTAATTTTCGTTCCGATGACTCGTACATTGTTACTCAACTTATGTCCCGGTTTCGGTTTCTCAAATGCATTTTCGTACACTTAGAAAACTTGCATTTTACGTTTCGTGACACGTACCTTTGTCAAAATATAGCCTTAAATTATCCATAAACTATATCACTCAAAGTATATCTTAATCTTTCGAGTGTTTTGGTCATTTACTTCTATAAATCATTGTCTCGTTATTTATTAATATAATAGTATTTATTAAACGTTTCATAACCAAGTTAATATCTATTCTCAATATTTTTAAACACGTTTTAAAATATACGTCGCAAGTTATTCATACAATTAATATTCCAACTTATCATATATATTCAAATAAATATTTAAACCAATAAGTTTAATGTACGATATTAAACAATTAATACATTGTTACGTTTTCAAGTTATAGTATATATATAAATGTATCTATATACATATAATTGTTCGCGAATTGTCAAGAACAACCGAAAGGTATTTGAATATATGAAAGTAGTTCAAAAATTTTGAGATTCAGTTTACAGACTTTGCTTATCGTGTCGGAAATGTTAATCATACAAAGATTAAGTTTAAATTTGGTCAGAAATTTCCGGGTCATCACAGTACCTACCCGTTAAAGAAATTTCGTCCCGAAATTTGAGTGAGGTCGTCATGACTAACAATAAAAATGTTTTCATGCCGTATATGAGTCGATAAATAGAGTTTTATCATTGTTTGAATAATATGGATAAAACAATCCAATTACTCGAAGCGTATGAGAGAAGTTATCATAATAGAGTGAAATAGAGATTCGTCTTATCTTTTGACGTAGTAACGATTGGTTTCCGAAATTTAAGGAATAGAAAATCTTCATAATAAGATTTGATTCTTCGAAATTTAAGGAAATTATGATTTCCTTTGATTAAATGCGTAATCTGCCTCGATTGTTATGTCTGATATTTCGCTATAAATTAACTACTTCCGTTTCATTATTTTCACCACTCCTACATCTTCTTCCTCATTTCGTACTTCAAAAGATTGTGAAATGCTTCATCCAGTTCTGATTCTTGATATACTTTTAACTTTCATATCTGTCATTCTTCTTTTTCATCTACCACCAAAGGAAGTTATTTTCTTCTACTATTACCTTGGGGTTATAGTGTTTTTCATTCTCTCGTGTCTTTATATTGCTATACGCATTGATATACACGGTTTGTAATTTCGGGGTTGTTATCGGGCTTTATATTCTCCATTATATTTCGGAGCTTCATGCTTTCGCTTTCTCTTCTCGACCTTAAGTCAAGCGGATAATGGTCCAGAATTCGTAGGTATGAAGTTTCAGATGAACATAACTAATGTTCTAAGAAAGAAATGGTAATAGCACAATCTAACTTGTCAAATTACCAGAATACCTCAAAAAAAACCGAATCATTAAGAAAATATTTTCTTGATATTTTTAAAGATTATATAGAATGAAAGAGTTATGTAACATGGTTCATGATGAGGGTATGATATGTGAACCTTTATCACGTTCCATTAGAAACTCAGCATGACTTACTGTAATATAATCACGTTGATCAAGTGTCATTATATTATATTAACTCATGCTTCAATTCCCAACATTACTTCAAAACATTTATATTTTAAACTTGAAAGTTTCAGAATTTAGAAACTAAAATAGTTTCTTTTATGGTGTAACACAGATATCGTAAAGAGAAAATTGATTTTCGATAAGAATGATTATGAAATTATCTCCAGAAATATGGAGGATATTTATAATGAAAGATACGATGATATCTTAGAATTTCTAATATCAGAGGATGATGAAGAATATTGTCCGCAAGGGTTTAGATTCAGAAGCAAGGTATTCGTTAATGGCTTTAACAGATACTGAATCATTTGGATTCTTTGAAGACAGGTTTCGTCCTTGTGATTTATCCACAGCCTCTTTCATACTCTGCTCAATCTGTTTTCCAGTTCCAAACTTTCTCTTTTTCTCAGCTTTACCACCATACTATTCTTTATCATCAAACTTTTGACTGTTAAGGTCGTTTACAGTTTTTGCTGCTTCATCAACATTTTTCCAAAATTCGGAGAACTAGTTTCGTAGTTTGGGGTGTTTTTCGGAAACTTCACATTCGAAGTATGTAAGTCCAAGAGGTAGACGTTATATGTACACATATAACTGTTGACGTAGACGTGCTACAAGATTTCAAAATACTGATTGCTAATTCCTGATAGTTGGTATGGCAATTGCCGTTACAAGATGTGGATGAGTACATGATACGGTTTCAATGAGTATAAGGATTTTTTGGAAGGTCAAAGATCAATGAAGTTGTTGGTAAATTTACTGCTAATGTGGTGAAACATGAAAGGTTCCCCAGTAACAAAAACGTATATGCCAAAGTTACAAGTCTGAAAGGTCGTCATTGACTGGTTGAATGGTTGATAATACTGGATACTTTTGGAAAGGAATTGCAAGGTTATTTTCAGTAATAACAATGCTAAAGGATCTTTCACATTTTTGAAGTCAAAGTATAGCTTTGAAAGATGTAGAGATCTAAGAATGATGTCACCCATTAAATCTTGACTTGGATTCTGATCCGTCAATATCAGAATATGTAATTGAATTTGTATGGAAACGATTGTATATCGCTGTGAGCATAGTTAATAATTTTTGAATCAAAGTTGAAGAATGTACAGTGTAACATATTAATTGTGAACTTAAATATTTCCCGAGAATTACCTACCCGTTAAAGATTTCACAAGTAATATTTTGTACAAAAGAATTTTTATTACCGTCTTTATGAAAATATATGTATGTATATTTTCTTCAGATGTAATACAGATTTGATGAGTTAATATCATATTAAGCTCATTTGATTTTTGACTTGAATTAGAAATGAATAAAACATTAAAGATTTAATAATCTTTACGGAGTATTTCACTAATGTAATCAATACTCAGTTTTATTGATATTTTCTCAGTGAATCATGTTGGTGCTCATGGAACTCTTGCTAACTTCGCAAGGTACGAATGATGTTTTCTAGAAAGTTTCGAATACATCGAAGATGAAAGTATAAAATCAACCATATAATTGAATAATATACTTAGTTTATTATGAAATGGAATTCATTGAGTTGGAAACAGAGATTGTAGTTAACGATGGTTAAGTCATTAATGAAGTATGTACATCATATCATATTAGTAATATGAATTAACCGAGTAGTACCTACCAGTTAAGATTCACACGTAATAACTTGGTACGAAAAGATTTATTTTGATTTCAAAATTCATATATAATAAATATACATAAAATTTCTTTAGGGGAAATGAGTTAATTCTTCATCGGTTATTGTTGCTGGTATTTCTTGGTAACTACAGTGCGTATGACGTTGATGCTCGTGGAACAGATTGTGAAGTTGAGGTTTGCGATGCGGATGTTGTTGGTGGTGGTAATGGTACTGTTGGTGTTGTTGTCGGTGGTACTGTTGATGCCGGTGATGCTGCTGGTGCTTGTAACCTTTGCACCATATTCTCCAAAGCCACTACCCGAGCGCGAAGCTCGTTGACTTCTTCTACTACACCGGGATGATTGGCGGTTCGGACGAGCGGATGAATAAGATCCAGAATTTGAGAGAGTATATGATCATGATGAGATATTCTGGAGATGAGAGAGAAAATGGTATTACGAATAGGTTCGCCGGTAAGTGCTTCAGGTTCTTCGCCAAGAGGGCAATGTGGTGGATGGAAGGGATCGCCTTCTTCTTATCTCCAATAATTAAGTAGGCTACGAACCCATCCCCAATTCATCCAGAATAGATGATGGCTAATTGGTTGATCCATTCCAGTTACACTTTCTTCAGAGTTCAGGAGAATATCCATATCGGAATAGCTGTCGGAATTTAAGGAATTTGAACTAGATACGGGATCCATCTTGTATAATTAGATAGATGATTTTTGATATGAAATAGATTATAGAATTTAGTTTGGTATTCTTCAATACATAATTTACATATGTATATATAATACCAAATTTCATAAATCACGGAGAAATTTTCGGAAGATGTTAGGAAAAGTTTACAGTAACAGATACGCTAAGATATGAATTTTTGTCTATACACTATTTATGCAATCAATGCAGTAAAACGTGTCTAGACTTAAGAATGATAAGCATGTAATTTTCGACAAGAAATGATAAGCAAAACTTTTAACATGCAGACACAGTCGAAGTCCAGACTTACTAATGCATCTTAACAACTATCAGTTAGACACATTCATGCAAGACCTGGTTCGCTAGGACCAACGCTCTGATATCAACTGTGACGATCGCTCCAAATCCATATGGACGAACACGTCATTCATCGATTTCATTGCGAGGTATTTGACCTCTATATGATATGTTTTGTAAACATTGCATTCTTTTGAAAAGGCACACCATAAATAAATATTTAAATCAAAGGTTTTCGACATTTGATGATTTCTACATATAGACAATCACCGTAAATAATAGTTTACAATAGTACTTCCATTGACAATGCAGTCAAAATAAGATACACGGTGATGATTTGGTGAATGCAACGTTTCCTTGATAAACATGTCATGTAAGACTCCATGCACATAGCTTGTCTAACATATAAGCCAACAGCGGAAGACTCATAGGGAACCTGAGAATAAACATGCTAACAAGTGTCAACACAAAGGTTGGTGAGTTCATAGTTTTAATGTTTTGCATAATCTGTACATAAAGATGGATCACAAGATTTCAGTTGTTTCATCCAGAAACGTTTATCAAAATATTCTACAAGATTGAGCACCCTGGTAACTAAAATTTAACGTTATAATAAGTACCCCTGTTTTAACATACATGCAACCAACATGTACAATACACGCAAACCAACGTGTACTAAACTCAAATAGCATACGTCTGTTTTATAGTTCAGGCTAGGGTTTCTATACCTGGAACAGACGGGGATGTCAAGCCCTATGGATCCATATATAACTACTCGCGCCCACCAGTTCTTATAACCGGCAGTTACTAGTTACCAAAGCTAAGGGATTTTCGGTTCAAACTCGGTGTAGAATTTAGTATGTACTTGTATCCATTGCGTTTAAAATAAATTGCATGTATTCTCAGCCCAAAAATATTTAAAGTATTTAAAAAGGGAGCAAATGAAACTCACCTTAGCAGCACATAAGGTCATTCACCAAAATGAAACTCGGATTACCAAATAACCATAGATCTCAACCTAGAGAACATATGTTGGTCAATAAATGTTTATCAAGCTAGGTCAGGTCATAGTGTATCACAATCCTAATGCTCGAGATCGACATACAAAAGTTATCCAAAGTCGTTTCAAAAAGTCAATTTTGACAATAGTTCAACAAAACGAGACATACCCTATATAAGGATTCATTTACTCGGTTGGTAATATTCAAAAATCCAATTTATCAATCTTGCAAACAAGTTGTTTTAAATATTAATTGCAGATTCAAAAGCAATTCCAATTAACGTCAATCATAATTCAGTTGATCGTATATTTTAATCCGTTCATCGAAACTATTCGATATCTAAATGAAAAGTTATTGATTTTTCGCCAGCTTTCCAAAAACATGTATATCATATACCTTTTACCAGTAATATATGTATTTAATTCGTGAATCATTATAAACTGTTTAGCGACGAAATTTAGCATACAAGCATGTATAAATATATATACTAGAGCACTAGATATGGATACACAATTAATATATAAAAGATAAAATATGAGTGCTTACGTACCAATATTGAGATTTAATATTGTAGGAAATTACGTAGACGCAACAGAGATGATAAACACTAGGTTTGATTCACAAATATACCCCCGAATATTACCCATAACCTCTTTGACAATAACCCATAATTTCCTTAGCTCTAGCTTGCTCGAAAACCCGTTTCGAAATCATTTGGACATCCCTCCGTCGTGATATTATATATATATTATTATTTTTGTATCGTAAAAATAATAATACTAATACTATTAATAATAAGATTAATAATAATAATCTTAATATTAATAATAATAATAATAATAATAATAATAATAATAATAATAATAATAATAATAATAATAATAATAATTATTATTATTATAATTATAATAATTATAAATAATAAATTAAATAAATAACATAAGTAATACGGAGTAATATAAAGTGTGAGAAAACTGAACCAGAATCGTGCAATTTATAGAACTTTTTCTGAAAAAGCACCCCATGCGATCGCATGGGATTTGTGCTTCAAGGCCATGCGATCGCATGGCCCTCTGATCCAGTTCACAAACTTTTGTTTTCTTGTTTGTCGACATATTATTTAAATATATATAATATATTTAATTTATATAATTAATTATATATTATATTAAATGCATGTGCATAGTTGACCTGTAATTTTCGTTCTGATGACTCGTACGTTGTTACTCAACTTATGTCCCGGTTTCAGTTTCTCAAATGCATTTTCGTACACTTAGAAAACTTGCATTTTACGTTTAGTGACACGTACCTTTGTCAAAATATAGCCTTAAATTATCTATAAACTATATCACTCAAAGTATATCTTAATCTTTCGAGTGTTTTGGTCATTTACTTCTATAAATCATTGTCTCGTTATTTATTAATATAATAGTATTTATCAAACATTTCATAACCAAGTTAATATCTATTCTCAATATTTTTAAACACGTTTTAAAATATACGTCGCAAGTTATTCATACAATTAATATTCCAACTTATCATATATATTCAAATAAATATTTAAACCAATAAGTTTAATGTACGGTATTAAACAATTAATACATTGTTACGTTTTCAAGTTATAGTATATATATAAATGTATCTATATACATATAATTGTTCGCGAATTGTCAAGAACAACCGAAAGGTATTTGAATATATGAAAGTAGTTCAAAAATTTTGAGATTCAGTTTACAGACTTTGCTTATCGTGTCAGAAATGTTAATCATACAAAGATTAAGTTTAAATTTGGTCAGAAATTTCCGGGACATCACAACACCAAACCTGCACCTTGTTCCATATCGACCTTGCCACCGAACATGAGAAAAGAAGATGATCGACATATTTAATGTGATACTCGCAAATACAACATCTAATGCCATCGATCTCCATAACTTTCTCTGAGAAATTAAAATGCATAAGTATTCTATCAAAAGCTACTCTCCAAATAAAGATATTTATCTTGCGTGAAATTTTACACTATCAACTTTATTGTTTACTTTATACTTTTTAGTAAATTTATACTATCTACTTTATTTATTATCTATCTTAATATTTTGTTGAGTATTTAATATTATACATTATTATTATTATTATTATTATTATTATTATTATTATTATTATATGTATTATAATAAAAAGTAATTAAATCAAAAATTAGATAAAGTTGTGCCGTTGGTCCCTCTAGTTTGCTCAAAATTGCATATTTTGGCCTAAAATACTTTTTTCGACCGCGTTGGTCCCCATGGTTTGAAAACTGAACCCGCTTGGTCCCGCTCCCAAACGTCTGTTAAAAGTAATTCGTTAAGTCAACTATGTGTGAGGCACATAAAGGTATTTTCGTCCTTAGACATTTCAACGGTTTGAAATTGATAAGGTCAGCTTCTACCCTCATTGGACATTAACAACAATTCGTATAGATGTAAATACAAATAATTGTCGGTTTTTTAAAGATATCTTTATAAGTGTTAGGAGTCATCTCACCCCTATGATTTGAGTAAATAGTGGAGTAATATTTTGTAGCTATTTGAGTTACATACATCTGAGTTTTTTAAATCAATTAAATCGGAGTCTGTATGAAAAAATAAAATATAATCAGAATGTTGAAGATTTGCATAAACATTTTACTACTCTGTAAGAGTCATAAGGTTCAAACCTCACTAGCAGCATATAAGAAGGTGCCATGTAAAAAAGTTAAAAACGTATTTTAATAACTCAGTTAGGTCACATATATATATGAATAAAAATAATTTACTTTCTTGAATAATATGAACAATAAAAATTTTATTTATTTTTATAATCATTCACTAATTCAGGTTTAGTCTACAAAATTTTTTTCGAACCTTGTCACTAACTCTAAATCACATTTCTTCTATGTCATATTAATAGTTCACTATTCTTTTTCTTCCATTTCATATTAATAATTCGTTATTCTTTTTTATATCCCAATTTAATAGTTTAATAAATGAAAATAATTTCTTTTATGCACTTATTTTATGTACATAAAACAAGAATGAAGGAAAAAGTAAAAAATAAAACTGTAAAGTTAACAACAAAAAAAAAAAAAAAACATTGTGGTTATGACATTTCCTAAACTAGGCATTTCTTCGAAAAGCTATTTAATTGTGGCGGAAAAAATATACCGTATCATTTCATTATATACAAAAGTACTAATTTAAACACTCAATCGTTAACCTAATATAATACTCCCTAGTAGAATTAGAAAAATAAAACTTGGCATATTATATAGATATTGTAAAATGTAGATGTTGATTGCATGACATTATCCAAATAATATATTTGTACTCAAGGTTGAAAAAAACGTGAGACATAGTCGAGACGATGGTCACCTTATAATGTCAAGACGGGGACGAGACTGACGTTGACTTATACACACACACACACACACACACACACACACATATTTTATAACCAAAATTTGTTCGTTAACGGTTTGTACTTATAATTGCTATTCTCATTAATATAATAGAAAAACATAACACTAAACTACGTAAATGTTAATCGATTTGGCTGACTTTTGACCAGTTTTAACCAAATTTACCGGCGTTGACCCGACATTCTCCGTCATTGACCCGACTTTTGACCATTCACCGATTTATTAAAAGACGGATTCGGGCTAGTCATCAAAACGCCACAACGGGTGTCGCAACGCAGGTCGTTTACAACATTGTTTGTACTTGTAATCTTCTATAGTTTCTATTAAAATCCTAAAATGATGATGTCATTATTAGACTATTTCCTTTGTTAAGAAAAAATCAAAAATAAAAAGAAAAAAATCTAAGCCATCTTGATGATGTCATTAACATTAATTAAATATTTTATTATTTATTTAGGGGGTTTTATCATATATACCCTTCTTAACTTTAATAATAACATATTTACCCAATTAAATATGATTATATCATATGAGCCCATTTTAAACATATAAACTTATCATATTTACTCATTTATTCAATCTTAATGTGATACGTCTTTATGGCCTAATTTTTTAAATTTTTTTAGCGGAAATTATTCATGTTTGCTTTTTTTTCTTCTCCGAGCTATGTACTATGATATTAACTACCATAATCGATACATGTTAATCAACTAATTCTCCTCAACGGTATAAAGCTATTATAAGGTGAGAATATATAATGTGATCACTATTAGTTATCTTTATATATCTTTAGACTTTAGCTGACTAAATTTTTTTTTATTGTTGTTAATTTCTCTTAATTGATAGGCTACGGATACTATAAATCACGTTTCGTCAAAAAATGATATGTATATCTAACTAATTACAATTGTTTACTTCTTTTGCTCACATCACCAGTAGCACTTCAGTTATTGTTTTGACCAACAATATGATGAGATAACAATACTGATTTACATACATATACAACGATATTACTACAATAATGAAAATGATAATGATTCACCTTTCTATTTTGGATTGTCCCATTTCAAGTATCTACTTGATATTTCAATCAATCAGAGGAGGTTATTCTAGAGAGAGAAGATTTCTGATTGGTGGAGAATGAAGTTAGTGAAATTTCCTAAAACTTTGTGTAAAAACTAACTGGATGCTTGTAGTCGGACTGAGGGAGTATTATTATATTATTATTATTATTATTATTCAAATATATGTTTTCTTTACGGGATTAATTATGTTACATATGTATGCGAAATACATGTCTTAATAAAATGTTGTAATGTAAATTTTATGATATGAAAAATAATAATTGTGATCAAAATTGAAAGTAAGTGGTGGGAGAATAAATGTAGTTCATTTATTCTGACTAAGTTAAATATATCAATATGTTTGTAAATACAATGACAAGTTTCTTAGTCGTAATATGTGGTTCCACGAGTCATTAAACTAAAAGCCTTTAGCATTTACGTTCACTTAATACAAAAAAACATCGTTAAACTGTTTTATTTAAACAAACCCGTGATTCCACGGGTCATTTCACTAGTACTTTAATAAAGGTAAATTTGCTATGGAAAAAAAGATATAAATATGTGTTGGCAATATAAATAAATATAAATATAAATATTAAAAATGCATTTATATTTATATTTATATTTATAATAAATGAGGGACGGTGGGGTAAAAAGTTCTTCATCTTCTTTCTGTGTTGTTGATGGTCTTTCTGGTCTGAAGGAAGTTTCCTCACTAGATGTACTGGTCAGTTAAGCCACTCTGTATCTATCGTCTGTATGTATATATATATAATTATATATATATTGACCTTCGTTTTACCTACCGATTACATTCTCACATTGCTCAAAATCTTCAAGCTACAAACCCCAATTTCCACACACACTTCACGTGTTGTATGTGAGAGAGAAACCCCTATCTCTATATTTGTTACAGCTGCAATCTTGAGATTCTCATTCTGTTTTTTTGAATATATTTTGAATCTTTTTTGTGTATACTCCACATTGGTACTCTATTTTAATCTTTATCTTGGCTGGAAACTTACTTGATTGGAGGTAATAATCATTCATTCATATATGTTATGTTTTTATGTATTAACATAATTACAAATGCTTGTATGTAACTAGGATATTTATATGCTATTAATTGGCTAGGTTATCGTTTTTGCTCAAATCTTGAAATGGGTTTTGTTGCTTTTGATTATATTGTTTATGGGGTGCCTTAAAGTTTGATGCTTTCTACTGGATGCTGCTTGTTGTGTGATCAAAAAGAGTGAGTGTGTGTGTGTGTGTGTGTGTGTGTGTGTCATTCTTGTGTTGGTGGTTTATATCTCATAAGTAAATAATTAATAAATCAGTTATGTTTCTTCTGATATTTATCTTGATAATAACTGGCCTCAAATTTGATGTTTTTTTGTGGTGAGCTTGGGGTTTATGGATTAAGTGTTTGAGTGGTTTACATTGATTTCTGGCAAAATATAAAGGAACTTCATATTGGATTTTGGATATTTTGCGAATATATATTTGTTGATCCATATGCTTTGGTTGTATTATACTACATTTTAATACATATGTGATATAAATATATATAACTTTAGCTCTGTAATATGTGTGTGTGATATTTGATCGTGATCATTAGCTTAGTTTATTGGCTTATGAGCTAATTAGAATTTGAAAAGGTAGATAATCTACTAATTTAGTACTACCAACTTGAGCTTATAGACTTAAATAAGCCAAAAACCGAGGCTTGTAGTCCAATAAGCTGTTGAAACGAAGCTTATTGGCCTTTTAAAATTTCAAAAAGCTCATAGGCCAGAAAATATGCTTAACCGAATACTTATTTGATTTTAATTCAAGATTACAAATGTTGCAATAGTCGTTCTAACTAGGCACTTTCCAAACAATCCCTTAGTGCATGATGTTTCAAATGACGAGTATATTTATCGTTTGGTTCTTCACTAACGTTATCTTATTCAATTTACAAGGTTGACGAAAAGATCAAGCTCCAGAAACGTACCTAAACCTCGTTATATTACTGCAAATGGGGCTGTCTTTTTCATTGCCATACGAAAATGTGAATGACCTTGATGATCGCATCGAATCTGTAATATCGAAATCATTAAATATCAAAGAAAACGATGTGAGGACGGTGTTAAGATCATTCAGTTTTGATGATTGTCATCTTTCTAAGCTCGCAAAGATGAGATCATTTAGTTCCAATAGGATGATACTACGAGGGTCTTTAAGCTTTAACGAAAGGGTCGAATCTAAAGCACGTGTACCCCAGCCACCCGTAAAGACCCCCATAAGTCCATTGCCAGAACCTAATATAAAAAGGGTTGAATCGATAGTATCTGAGCTGAAAACACAGGGGCCTGAGTCACCTTCGGCTAAGCCAGTCATGAACCGTGATCTGGCTGCAGTGAAGCTGCAGAAAACCTATAAAAGTTTTCGAACTAGAAGACAGCTGGCTGATTGTGCAGTCATGGTTGAGCAAAGTTGGTTAGTATTCACTCTTCACATGAATTTGGTTATCTGCTAGAGATGGCAATTTCGACCCATTTACTAATGAATGGGTTGACTTGTTTTGTTATCTATATCATACAACCGCCCATCTTGCCGCCTTCGATGTTTAAACATTTGTTACATACTTACATGTCCTTACAACACTAGTTTTATTATCATGTTTCTAAATTTCATCATCTATTATGTAGGTGGAAGCTTTTGGATTTTGCGCAGTTAAAATGCAGCTCGGTTTCATTCTTTGAAGTCGAGAAACCAGAAACTGCTGTTTCACGTTGGTCTAGAGCACGAACCCGAGCCGCTAAGGTACAGTTTTCGTCAGAAAGTAGATATATATCACAACAAACCCGGTTTTCTGTATCGCTGAACTTTTAAGTTGATTTCTCACATGGCAGGTGGGGAAAGGCTTGTCGAAAAATGAAAAGGCTCGTAAACTTGCCTTACAACATTGGCTTGAAGCAGTAAGTCTTACAGTAATATATAACCGACAGAATTTACTTATAGAACGATGCTTTGTTGTTGATTATATATAGTGACTTATCTTTTTTAACACTGTAACAGATTGATCCTCGACATCGATATGGTCATAATCTTCAATTTTATTATGCAAAATGGCTTGTCTGCGAAAGTAGACAACCGTTTTTCTATTGGTAAGGTTAAATGCACTTAGATAAAGTATGAAGTTTTAAACTTTAAACATACCCCAGATGACTATATTCATATTGCTGATGTCGTCTCAGGCTCGACATAGGGGAAGGAAAAGAGGTGAATCTTGAAAGATGCCCGCGACCAAAGCTTCTTCAACAATGCATCAAGTACCTTGGGCCTGTGAGTTCTTGAAATTTTGTTCCACAATTATATATTAGATGCGGAAATTTCAACAAATTTACTTAAACGAGTCTTTTTCGGTTGTTTGGTGCATTTGATTACCTCTTAATTGAATGGTTAAATGTTGAACCACGACGTGTTTGTTTTTGACCTCTGAATGAAATATGGTGCTCAGTGGTTCAGCATTTAGTGCTAAACCATTTAGGGTCTTTCTTAACCATTAAACACATACTTTTTATGCAACATCCTCTTTAAATTATATTAATAAAGATACTTATTAGACAACTATATTGTTTTTTTTTATTCATGCAAAAGGTTAATAAGGTAATTTTACATCATTCACATTGATCATTCAAAATGATTATCAAACATGTTATTGTCATTAAGAACAAATTTCATTCATTCAGAACCTATGAATCATTCAGCGCTTAGTCATTCAGTTTTATCAAACGCACCCTAAAAGTCACCAAACTCCTCTTTAAGGCATAACGCATCTTGAATCATTTTATTTAAGAATTATGATTTTTGTTGTAATAACAACTTGATACATTCGCCAATTATTAATATTATTCTTAGATATGAAAAAGTATTTGAATTTCATGAAAATAATACTCAAGCATACGTTTTTTACTTACAGACAGAAAGGGAGGAGTATGAAGTTATAGTGGAAGACGGGAAATTCATGTACAAACTGAGCAAGACGATAATTGATACAACGGGAGGACCGAAGGACACCAAGTGGATATTTGTGCTTAGCACTTCAATGGTTTTGTATATCGGGACAAAACAGAAAGGCAAATTTCAACATTCGAGTTTTCTAGCTGGTGGAGCTACAATATCTGCTGGTCGATTGGTGATCATAGATGGTATACTGAAGGTATGCGTTTATAAATTAACTATTATAACTGGCCTGATGATAACATTTAAAATGTTTTACAAAAAAACGTAATCTTGCAGTGAGTGATATTTATCTTATGTTAAATTTGGCAGGCTGTTTGGCCTCATAGCGGACATTATCTCCCAACAGAAGAAAATTTCGATGCTTTCATATCGTTCCTTGAGCAACACCATGTTGATCTCGATGCAGTCAAGGTACGATAATCAAGGATTATTATAAATAATTTAGTGAATTATCTCTTAATAACTGTAAAAGATATGTGTCTGACCAAAATGACTCACTGGCCAATTGAAAAAAAAAAAAATTGTTAACGACATCCTTTAGGGCTGTCGTTACTTACTGAATGGAAAACGACACCTTTTAAATTGTACAATTATTTAATGCACGTTAACGACAACAAGGCTGTCGTTAGCAAAATTCTTCAAAAAAATGGTAAAAAGTAAAATCTCATTATTTTCGGCAGTTTTGACCGAAGTGAAATTTGAATGTTGTACATTTGCAGAAAAGCCCAGATGATGAAGACGAAATGTCTTTCGGAGTGGCGGGATTCGGCATGCGAAATAGTGTATCGGAGCCTATTATATTTGGAGGTACAGTCGAAACGAACACCAAAATCTACCAGAGGAAGAACTCGAGAAACGATCGACGTACAAAAAGTCTGCGATTATCGAGCGATTTAAAGTCAAAGATAACCACACTCGAAATCCCTAAAAATGATAATGCTATTTCCGCATTCCAGAAAAAAGCTCAAGAACCTGAACTTAAATTTGAATCCGAACCCGAGTCTGACTCTGATACCAGCACCGATTACGATACAGCAGAGGAGTTTTTATCTGATTTCGAACTTATGGTTTCCAAAAGGAATCTATTTGATTACGGTGAAGAAGAAGCTTACGAAGAACGGGTCCCACAAGAGAAGATCATGAAGAGGATAAACTCACATAAAGAAAACAAGTCATTTCAGTTAGCTGAGCAACTTAGTTTTAAGTGGACAACGGGTGTTGGGCCCCGTATCGGGTGTGTCCGTGATTACCCTGTGGAGCTACAAAATCGAGCTATGGAAGAAATGTGTTTGTCACCAAGAAGTAGTTGTGTGTCTCCTCGAAAATTTGGTTTTACGAACGCTAGTATGTATCAAGAAACAAGTAGTCCATCGAAAAGAAAGCTCGAAAAAAGCTCGTTATACCCGGGGAATCAGTCTTGAAATGAGAATGGATTTAACATAAAGCTTGGTGGTTTTTAGAAAAAAAAAAAAATAAAAAAAAATACTAGGTAGTATATGTTGGAAGTATTGTTTTGTTGTAATATCATGTTTGTGTTGCTAAAAGTAGCAACACTATCACTATGTAATGAATCTTGGAATTAAATGGAGATTTCAAGAAAATTTTGTAACTACTTTCCATTTAAATGGCAATAAAATACCACCTGATCGTCTACTTTTCAACAACGACGAAGCTTAGTGACGGTAGGGAGGGGTTTTGGCAACCCAACAATAATGAAATTTGTAAATCTGTAACTCTTTGAGTTAAAGTATTTTAAAATCAACTAAATCGAAGTCCGTATGAGAAAGATATGTTAAAAACGATGACAACTCGCAAATTCAGCCACCATTTACCATTTTTTTTTTTTTGAAAGGCAAGTAAAATTTATATTCACACAAAGAGTACAAGGTTGTCAAAGTGACAACTTACTACAACGAGAGTCTGAAAGTCTAGCCACTACACGAAATGCAACAAGAATAATTACACTCAAAACGGTTTTGTAAACCAAGTATGCCAATCTATACACAAAGTTTTATGTCTTCGCGAGATCCAATCGAAGGATAAGGCTTGAACTTCCATAAGTAAAGTAGGAACCGTCGAGACCTTATTCTTGAAAACTTTTGCATTGCAACATCTCCAAATCAAGTAACAAACAATCCAACACACCGCTTGCCAAACCAAACGATTACTATCACAAGCCGTCGATCCAAATGTACCTAGGAAGATGTCGTCGTAACCGAAGATCGACGAACTATATCCCCACCACTGAAGCACTTTAGCCCATACATCTTTCGCGAATTGACAAGAAAAAAGAATGTGTTTTACCGACTCGAGATCCCCGTCACAAGCCGGGCACCTCAAGCTATGCAAGTCAATACCCCTTTTGTCTAGTTCCACTCTTACCGGCAATCGACCCCTTCTAGCGCGCCAAACGAAAATTTCTACTTTTTTAGGAACCAAACGGTTCTGTAAAGACTCGATGCTATGAAGTTCCCGAGGTAACACACTGTTGTCGATTAGCTTGGAAAGTTTCTTAACCGAGTAACCTTTGATCTCATCTAGCGTCCATTTCCACCCGTCCATTTTGCTACGGTCCAAAGAGACAGTCTGCAGCAACCTGCACAGTTCGCTGAATTCGGCTGCAGTACGCCCCGATGGCTCACGAATCCATGACCAACAATATTCTGACCCGTCCAAATCGCCACCCAGGATATCTTTCACACTTGCTTCTTTGTTTCCTTCCAATCTATAAAGCCTGTTGAACCTACTTTTGAAGCATTGACTGCCGATCCAAATGTCGTCCCAAAACAATGTATTTGCCCCATCCCCAATTGATCGAGAGAATGAACTAGAGAAAGGGATCCCTAGATCATCCACACATTTCCCTGCAAAACAAATAGATGACCAAAGACCAGTGTTCGAGGAACGAGCAAGCTCATCACCAAACACAAGTCCACCGTTAGAACCATAGATGCTACGAATCACGTTCGACCATAGAGTGTTGGTTTCGGTTTTGAACCTCCACCACCACTTACTAAGTAGAGCGAGATTTTTACATTTAAGTGACATAATATTTAACCCTCCTTCTTCGTGAGGAAGAAGGATGGTTTCCCATTTAACCCAAGCCATTTTAGAGTTACAACCCGACCCGCCCCAAAAAAAAAATCGTCTCACACTCTCTAAATGTTTAAGCACACAAGGCGGGGCCCGAAAAAGCGAGAAGTAGTAAAGAGGCAAATTAGAAAGAACCGATTTAACAAGAGTTAGACGGCCACCGAATGACACCATTTTAGCCCTCCATTCCACTAACCGTTTGTTGAATTTCTCGATAACCGGCGACCAATCCCCTAACTTCTTCATCTTACAACCCACGGGGAGACCCAAATACATGAACGGTAAATTACCCGCTTGACAAGAACACCAAGAAGCCATGTCCTCCACTAAGGTTCTATCAATACCAACTCCGTAGAGCATGCTCTTGTTGTAGTTAACTTTAAGACCGGAAGCCCTTTCGAAACATTCCAATAAATACATAAGGTTACGTGCGTTGCGCTTACTCCATTCCCCGAAGAAGATAGTATCATCCGCATATTGCAAGTGAGAAACAACCACCTTATCTCGACCCACCTCCACACCCTTGTAAAGACCTTTATCCACCGCTATTCTCGTTAGAATGTTAAGTCCTTCCGCCGCTAGAATAAATAAGAAAGGAGATAACGGGTCACCCTGTCTAACCCCTCTTCTTAGTCTAAATTCCCGAGAAGGAGAACCATTAATTAAAATGGAGATGGAGGCCGACTCTAGACACGATAAAATCCATTTACGCCATTTAAACCCAAAACCCATACAACACATGATCTCCAAGAGATACTTCCAATTAAGGGAGTCAAATGCTTTTTCGAAGTCCACTTTAAAAATTAAACCATGATTTTTGTTACGTTTGAGATCATCAACAACTTCATTCGCGACAAGCACACTATCAAGAATGAATCTTCCCTCCAGAAACGCACTTTGTTCCGATCCGATGAGTCTAGGGAACACCCGCCTAAGTCTAAGAGATAGCATTTTTGCGATGATCTTATAATAGCTACCAATGAGACTTATCGGGCGGTAATCGCCAAAGGAAAGAGGGTCGGATTTTTTAGGGATAAGGGACACAAACGAAGCGTTGCATCCTTTAGAAAACTCCCCATTAACCCAAAACCAATTAATAGCCTCGATTAGATCGCCTTTCACAATGTTCCAATATTTTTTAAAGAATCCCAAGTTGAAACCGTCCGGCCCGGGGGCTTTCGAGCTGCCACAACCTTTAATCGATTCCCAAATTTCAATCTCAGAGAAAGGTAATTCAAGATCCCTAGCTTCCTGATCAGAAATAGTCGCATACGATAAGCCCTCTAGACTTGGACGATCATGACTTACCTCGCTGAATAACTTTTCGAATTGAAAAGCTGCTGATTCTTTGATGATAACCGGGTCCGTACACCAAGCTCCATTGACCGAAATACCTCTGATGTTGGATTTATTATACTTTCTACGCAAAGAGTTATGAAAATATTTCGAATTCTCATCGCCCTCCGTTATCCATCGCACTCTAGCTTTTTGTTTTAACATCCCGGATTTTAATTTCTCTTTATCTAACCATATTTTCCTGGACTTCATCCAGTTACCATGCTCAACCGAATCTAACAGTCCCAATTCTGCCTTGCGCTCGAGATCCGTAGCCTCCTGCTTTGCAATTTCAATTTCAGTATCTAAACTACCAAATTGAGATCGACTCCAAGTTTTGAGGGACTCTTTAAGTCTCTTCAACTTATTACGAAAAACGCAGTCCTTCCGGATCCCCGCCAACGGAGCCGCCTAAGAGTCAGCTATGACTTGATCGACTCCATCCATCAAAAACCAATCATCGAATATTTTGAAAGGCTTAGGACCAAAATTTATTTCCCCATCCGAAAGTATAATAGGACAATGGTCGGAAGTCATTCTATCAAGGGCGTTCACTTTTAAATCCGACCATAACTCAAGAAAGTCACCGGACACAAGAAACCTATCTAGTTTACTCATTTTAACACCATCATTGCTGACTCTAGTAAATTTCCTTCCACCCATCGGAATATCCACGAGCATGTTTTGATTGATGAACTCGTTAAACATTTTTGCCCGTCTCTCAAAGAATTCACAGTTTAATCTTTCTGAACTATCTCTTACCTCGTTGAAATCCCCACAAATTACCCATGATACTCCACTAATAGTTAAAATGCTGTTGAACGAATCCCACATATTCCTTTTACTATCGTCATCATGCGGCCCGTATACGTTAACAATAATCGATTCCTTACCGGAATCCTTCCAAGTACCCCGAATAGCCACAAAGAATTCACTTATATGTTCCCCACTGACATCAAATACGTTTTTATCCCAAATAACAAGTTGCCCACCCGACTTACCTATCATTTCTTTTTGCACGTACCCACAATCATTAGATCCCTAACGGCCGAAAACCCAATTATCCCTAACCCTATGACATTTAGTTTCTTGAAGAACAACAATGGATGGTTTCTCTGCAATGAATAATTTTCTAACCTCCCCGAACTTGCTCTCTTTCCCTGACCCGAACCCTCGAACATTTAAAGAAATAATCTTCATTTAGACCCGATAATACGAAAATAGGGGGTAGGAAATCTTACTGAGAGACCTTGGTCCATTTTAGACCAAGGTTCGTGCCAAATTCTTCAACACCGAGGCTGCTATCCGAAATTAATTGTTTTAACTCTTCATTCCTGCAATTACGAGAAGAAGAGGAAGATTTACCTTTAACAACCGTTTTTGGAACAACAGGACCTTTCGATTTTCGAACTTTGTTGATCCCATCTGCACACTTGGTTCCATCCTTGTCTACAGGCCTTTTTCTCCTCCTGTTAATTTTGTTGGCGTATAATAATTTCGAAGATGCCTTCAAATTACCAGCGGAATTCCAGCAATTATTCGAAGAGTCAGACTGATACACCTTCGTCTTTTTCTTGTTTCTCAAAATTGGAACCTGAACAGATAAAGAGTTAGCCGATTCATGAAAACTATCGATCTTTAAAACAGGAACACTCGAAGGCCCAATAGGCCCAACATCATTTGGACCGCAAGTCATTTTATTTCCAAACATTGGGCTTGTATCCTCAATATCTTCAGAAGAACAATCTGTTTTGCCCAAGTCTTCAATTTCGACCTCTTCATTAAAGATCATTGGGCCATTGTCTAAATTGGGCCCATTTACCCCAACAGGATTACTTGGGCCTGCTAAATTCGGAATCTGTTTGGAAGGGGAATGAACAGGCGTGCCAGACATCTCTGCAATTACATCCACGTTGCCCAAAACATTGGGAAACTTCATGTTGGCAGCCCTAGGAGATGTACGCATGACCTCCAACCTATCACCATTATCAAAGGCGGTCCTTGTTGATAATTTTTCTTTTCCCAACAAATCATCATTATCTTTGATATTTTTAAAGAGCTGTTTGATGCCCAGGCAAGTTGACCCGTCATCTTCCACCGGAGAAGAAGGACCACGACGGCAGTGGTCAGGTCTGAGTTCACCGTCCTCCAACTCGTCATCACTCTCATCAGAATAAGTATTGGCAATATCATCCGAACCCGAACCATAATCCCAATCAGACATGTTATTGACTTCAAGATCCAATTCAATTCTTTCAGTTGATTCAATTATGTTAACAAATTTACAAACCGACCCAGCAACTAGTTTAACCAAACCGTATATATGCTCATCTTCCCACGTGTGAATTAATACTTTCCCAGAAACAAGATTCTGTTTACCATGAATGATGTTACAATTTTTGAAATCCAAGGCTTGCCCCCACCAGTTTGCAATTGAATCGAAAGTTTTAATGTTCCAGTATTTGAAAGGAACACCAATAATATCCACCCACACCAGCCTTCCAGGGTTGAGATATTCACCATCCCAAGTTATTAGGGATTTGAAGCATTTACCCAACAACTTAATAGAACCCTCCATGACATTTTTTGCAGTGATTGGATTGTCACAAATAAGTAACACGGATAGCCCACCAATGTATTTGAGATGGACACCATCAAACCCGTTTGCCTCTACCAGAGTTGTGATAAGATTGAGAGAACCGATGCTTTTCAATTCCCCCAGAATAACCCGATCCTCCATGTTGTTGAAGGAGGTATTGTTTTCAACGTCCACAACTCTGGCCTTCTCCACCTCTCTTAAAAGCTTCCGTTCCCAGCTTTTCTTTAGGAGTTTAACTCTTAAATCATCTTTAAAGCGGTCATCATGGTGTCGTCTGTTGTGAATACGAGCACCAAAGATGGAACTCCTGTGTCTCGGCCCGTAAACTTCATGCAATTCTGGAAATTCATCACCCAGTGTAGGATGAACAGCATTCCCAGGAGGGTTATGTTTGGGTTTCCAGACCAGTCCCTTCGTCTCCCGGCCATTCTTAACAAGAGGTTGATTACTAATGTGCACGATAGGTTTTCTGTTAGTTGCCTTGAAAACCCTAATAGGTCTTGAGTCGAATTTGATACCCTCCAAACGACGTAGAAGGATGTCAGCATCATTAACCCCATGAAACCTAGCGAAGGCAAATTTGTATCCACTTCGCAACCTTTTGCCTGCTAGGTAGATGTCTCTAAGATCACCGAAAGGTTTGAAGGTCCTCCAGAGATCTGAGATGCTCCAATGATCACCGAAATTGAAGAACATGAATGAAGTTAAACGATACCCGAAAAATCTTGAAATCGAGTTCCTAGTGTTACCCTCACCTGCTCTCAGCCCGTTCGAACCTACCTTGTGTGCATCTCTCGAAAATTTTGGATTCTCTCTCCTCACTGATTCTCTCTCACCATTTACCATTTTGATCATATCTTTTTCATACGAACTCCGATTTAGTTGATTTTAAAAGTCAAACGTTCATAACTCAAAGAGCATTTATATTTATATTTATATATTTTTTTTAAAAGAACTTTATTAAATATAATAGTGATCTTGACATTCAAATGAACATATTCAACTTCTAATTATATAATATATAAAATATACAATGATCACAACCCCTTGATGAAGGGGTTCAGGCTCCGTCATTGAGTATTCTGTTAGGAATTAGGACCCAACCAACACAAGTGATTTACAACAATCACTAACCCACGAACGATAAACGAATCAACTACAAGCATAAACGATAAAAATAAAGCATAACGACGCAAGAATTTAACGCGGTTATATCCCAACTCCAAACACGGGGAAGAGTTTACTCCACGGGCGCAAACCGAAGATTTTCTTGTTATTATTTCGTGCACACAATTATATGTTACATAGGCTTGTATTTATAGGACAAAACGAAATATGGAAACTAAATTTGTCGACTTGGCCGGCAAGACAGAATCTCACGTTTCGCGAGCCACATCCGAACTCGAAATCTTGATCCCAAACGTGAGATTTCCAGCTTCCATCAAAGTTCGAACCCTGCCAGCATTTTCGCGTTGTGGACACCCATCTCGCATTTCGCGAGATTTACTGATGCTTCTCTTTCATTTGTTTAAACCTCTCCACAATCAACATTTTCACAATATGCATAAGGAAGATAGTAAGATTGAAAGAGTTGCTAAAGCCAACCGTCAGAAGAATTATATATTTGTTTAACTGCATAAAATTTTGGTAACGTGTTATTGATTCTCATGAGCTGCAGTTACAATGTTGTTAGAAATTTAAATATGCTGATTATTCTTATTATGCAAATGCCAGTTGGACCATTTCTTTTGGTTTGAATTTCTATATCTTCCAACTCATGTGAAGTTAATTTCCATCAATACTACTCTTTTACTCACCATGCCAACTGAAGAGCACACGTGTTATTTGTTTGTGTTTTGAATTTCTACCGATACTTATCATCTATCATTTCTCTTAGTTTTAACTGCATATTAATATTGATTGATAAAACTTATGTGGTTGGTTATTAACAGTGCAATATGCATGTTACATTCCTAAAGTTTACAAGTGAATGCTAGTTGTTATATCCATCATCTAGGAAGTAAATATGGATTTTTTTATAAATAGTAATTTTAATTAGAATAGTTGCAAAAATAGAAAAAGTTTTTTTTTTTTTTTTTTACAAAAATGGTAAAATCGAAGTTTGAAACTTCGGTTTTGCCATATCCGAAGTTCCAAACTTCGGATTAGGGTTTCGACTAACAGATCAGGCAAAACCGAAGTTCGAAACTTCGGATATGGCAAAATTGAAGTTTCAAACTTCGGTTTTACCATTTTTGTAAAAAAAAAAAAAAAAAAAACTTTTTCTATATTTGCAACTATTCTAGTTAAAATTACTATTTTAAAAAAATATCAGTAAATATGTTATCACTATCTGTTAAATACGTGCGCGCGCGCGCACGCACATATATATACACTCACACACACATATAAGTTAGGAGTAATTGTGAGCCCTAACAAGAACTTGATAACCCTAGTTATCACCCACCGATCAATAAACATAAGAAAAAACGAACACGCAAATATAATACAAGAAACATAAAAACAAGAAATTTAATGTGGTTATGTCTAATCATTAAAATCAAGACTAATTTAGTCCATGACCTAATAGAGAGACTGAGAGAGTTTTTATTGATAATTTTCGTGATACAAGTTACAGGTTATATGTGGTCTATTTATATAACATAAACAAGACGAATTGGACTAAAACGAGGACTCCTAGTAAAAATCCAATTCTGGCCGCCCAGGGGCCTTCTCTCGACCGCGAGCCCCTCTGTGTACATTCTCCAGTCGCGAGCTCAAAGCCTCCCACTCGTGAGCCTGACCTTCGCGGTCGAAAGCTATAATCTCGTGTCACGAGATGTACAGTACCATCATCATCGGCTTTTGTTTAATTTTCTTCACCACAAATACATAACTTGACTATCATTGTACATGTCTTTTCATTTTAATAAAATCTTATTTTACCTTTCAAAAAACAACATATTAATGTAGAATTATAATTATATAGGAAGGATTATATTGTATAGAAAAAGAATCTTAGAATTATTTTGTATAGATATACAATTTATAATTATATTTAATACGGAGTATGTTTTTAAAAGTTGAGTTTTGTTTCGTGTTAATTTTTTTTTTTTTAAAAGACAAGTAATCGACATCGAATATACTCTCATAATCTCGTTTACCACGTACTCGCACGCTTCACAAGAGTTTTTTTTTCTTTTCGAAAAGCCAAATATATTACTCGAAAAAAGGGCAGCGCCCAGTACAACACGAAGGCCCCAATCAGTTTGGGTCAGGAAGATACATCATTAGGCAACTAGTTGCGGAGAAAGCAACTTGAACACCTATACAACTCGAAAACAATCACGACATGAAAGCACAAACGGACTGAAACATCTACACGACTCGACATACGTTTGAAGTAAATAGGACTACAGTGAGATCACAGGGCATATACCAATGGGTCGGAGATCCATTGAAACCAATCGATCTTCGAATTCTTCCAACGCGAAGTGATCCATTCGAAAGACTTGAGTTGAATTTTCATTAATGCGGTAGGACCACTCCAACTTTTGTTTGCGAAAACTTTGAGATTTCGGTTCTTCCATATTAAGTACAAACACACACATTCCAAAGCTTGCCAAAGGAGACGGCCATTATGAGACTAATGACGTACGTTCCGCCATGGCCGTCACGTGAGACGCATGGCGTATCATGTAGCTGGACGTTTAGCTTCAGCTCCTGGTTGGGTACGAAGTCAACGTCGCTCTTAGGCCACGATTATCCCTACGCTACGCCACCCGTAGCGTACCGTTAACCATTTGACTTGGTTTACACAACTACTTGTCCGTCCGACAAATCAGGAGAACGTGGAGCAGTTAGTGCGCATGATTAGAGAATTTCAGGAGTGGTATTCGTGGTTTAGTGGGCTAGTGGTGGTTATCCTTGGTAACCGCCATCTTATGCCTATAAATACTGCTCATAATCACACATTTAGCAATTAATCAACATTTTACACTTACCACCGCTGATTACTCTTCTAAGCTCACTTTGGAGGCTCGACAAAAGTTAACCACCACAACACCCCTCATATATAGTGACCCGAACTTTTCCGAACCTTTCTATGATTATATGATTAATGAAAACTATATTTACATGATTAAATGTTTCCAACATGTTAAGTAATCAAACTTGTTAAGACTTGGTTAATTGAAACGGAAATTTTGTAAACGTCTGATTATCCAGTTTGACCAATGATTCACGAACGCTATAAGTTGTATATGACATGATGATACATAAATGAATAAATATATATGTTTAACATGATATAATGATCATCAAGTATCTCATTAAAAATAGTAACAATAAGTTATATACTTAAAAAGGAGACTATTGACGTATGAAACTCGAAACGATACATATAACGATTATCGTTATAACCACGTCTTACTAAATATATATGAAGCATATTAATACATTGTTATATTATATATAACATGATAATATGATAATTAAATATATCATTAAGTGTATTAACAATGAACTACATAAGTAAAAACAAGACTACTAACTTAAGGATTTCGAAACGAGACATATATGTAACGATTATCGTTGTAACGACATTTAAATGTATATATCATATTAAGATATATTAATATATCATAATATCATGATAATATAATAATTTAAAATCTCATTTTATATTATAAACATTGGGTTAACAACATTTAACAAGATCGTTAACCTAAAGGTTTCAAAACAACACTTACATGTAACGACTAACGATGACTTAACGACTCCGTTAAAATGTATATACATGTAATGTTTTAATATGTATTCATACACTTTTGAAAGACTTCAAGACACTTATCAAAATACTTCTACTTAACAAAAATGCTTACAATTACATCCTCGTTCAATTTCATCAACAATTCTACTCGTATGCACCCGTATTCGTACTCGTACAATACACAACTTTTAGATGTATGTACTATTGGTATATACACTCCAATGATCAGCTCTTAGCAGCCCATGTAAGTCACCTAACACATGTGGGAACCATCATTTGGCAACTAGCATGAAATATCTCATAAAATTACAAAAATATGAGTAATCATTCATGACTTATTTACATGAAAACAAAATTACATATCCTTTATATCTAATCCATACACCAACGATCAAAAACACCTACAAACACTTTCATTCTTCAATTTTCTTCATCTAATTGATCTCTCTCAAGTTCTATCTTCATGTTCTAAGTGTTCTTCATAAATTCTACAAGTTCTAGTTTCATAAAATCAAGAATACTTCCAAGTTTACTAGCTCACTTCCAATCTTGTAAAGTGATCATCCAACCTCAAGAAATCCTTGTTGTTTACAATAAGATATCATTCTAAATCAAATTAATACTCATATACAAACTTTGATTCAATTCCTATAACTATAACTATCTTAATTCGAGTGATAATCTTACTTGAACTTGTTTTCGTGTCATGATTCTACTTCAAGAACTTTCAAGCCATCCAAGGATCCGTTGAAGCTAGATCCATTTTTCTCTTTTCCAGTAGGTTTATCCAAGGAACTTAAGGTAGTAATAATGTTCATAACATCATTCGATTCATACATATAAAGCTATCTTATTCGAAGGTTTAAACTTGTAATCACTAGAACATAGTTTAGTTAATTCTAAACTTGTTCGCAAAAAAAAGTTAATCCTTCTAACTTGAATTTTAAAATCAACTAAACACATGTTCTATATCTATATGATATGCTAACTTAATGATTTAAAACCTGGAAACACGAAAAACACCGTAAAACCGGATTTACGCCGTCGTTGTAACACCGCGGGCTGTTTTGGGTTAGTTAATTAAAAACTATGATAAACTTTGATTTAAAAGTTGTTCTTCTGGGAAAATGATTTTTCTTATGAACGTGAAACTATATCCAAAAATCATGGTTAAACTCAAAGTGGAAGTAAGTTTTCTAAAATGGTCATCTAGACGTCGTTCTTTCGACTGAAATGACTACCTTTACAAAAATGACTTGTAACCTGTATTTCTGACTATAAACTTATAATTTTTCTGTATAGATTCATAAACTTAAGTTCAATATGAAACCATGGCAATTTGATTCACTCAAAACGAATTTAAAATGAAGAAGTTATGGGTAAAACAAGATTGGATAATTTTTCTTGTTGTAGCAACGTGAAAATTGGTAACAAATCTATATTAATCATATCCTAGCTAACTTATATTGTATTATACATGTATTCTAATATATTATGTAATCTTGGAATACCATAGACACGTATGCAAATGTTTTGACATATCATATCGACCCATGTGTATATATTATTTGGAACAACCATAGACACTCTATATGCAGTAATGTGGAAGTCAACTATACAGGGTTGAGGTTGATTCCAAAAATATATATACTTTGAGTTGTGATCTAGCCTGAGACGTGTATACATTGGGTCATGGATTGATTCAAGATAATATATATAAAATTTTTTTCTGTACATCTAACGTTGGACAACTAGTTGTAGGTTACTAACGAGAACAGCCGACTTAATAAACTTAAAACATCAAAATGTATTAAAAGTGTTGTAAATATATTTTGAATATACTTTGATATATATGTACATATTTGTTATAGGTTCGTGAATCGACCAGTGGCCAAGTCTTACTTCCCGACGAAGTAAAAATCTGTGAAAGTGAGTTATAGTCCCACTTTTAAAATCTAATATTTTTGGGATGAGAATACATGCAGGTTTTATAAATGATTTACAAAATAGACACAAGTACGTGAAACTACATTCTATGGTTGAATTATCGAAATTGAATATGCCCCTTTTTATTAAGTTTGGTAATCTAAGAATTAGGGAACATACACCCTAATTGACGCGAATCCTAAAGATATATCTATTGGGCCTAACAAACCCCATCCAAAGTACCAGATGCTTTAGTACTTCCAAATTTATATCATATCCGAAGGGTGTCCCAGAATGATGGGGATATTCTTATATATACATCTTGTTAATGTCGGTTACCAGGTGTTCACCATATGAATGATTTTTATCTCTATGTATGGGATGTATATTGAAATATGAAATCTTGTGGTCTATTGTTACGATTTGATATATATAGGTTAAACCTATAACTCACCAACATTTTTGTTGACGTTTAAAGCATGTTTATTCTCAGGTGAATATTAAGAGCTTTCGCTGTTGCATACTAAAATAAGGACAAGATTTGGAGTCCATGTTTGTATGATATTATGTAAAAACTGCATTCAAGAAACATATGTCGATGTAATATATTTCTATTGTAAACCATTATGTAATGGTCGTGTGTAAACAGTATATTTTAGATTATCATTATTTGATAATCTTCGTAATGCTTTTGAAACCTTTATTGATAAAATAAAGGTTATGGTTGTTTTAAAAATGAATGCAGTCTTTGAAAAATGTCTCATATAGAGGTCAAAACCTCGCAACGAAATCAATTAATATGGAACGTTTATAATCAATATGAACGGGACATTTCATCATACTCATCACGTAAACCGAAGGAAACCCTTCCGAAGGTTAGTCATTCAACTAATTGCACTCAAGTCAATTTTGGCTTGATCATTTGGCACCATCCGTGGGACTGTTTGATCAACACTTTCACATGACAGGCGATTCCAATCCATCACCCAATGCCAACACCGGCAAAGAACCGTATGACCCTTTGAAGCCCAATGACGACAGCTCTTTTGAGACACCAGATGACTCCATCAAGTGTACCAGGTTGCAATTTGACGATGATGATGAAACCAATAGGCGTGACACCGAGGAGGCGGAAAACCTGGAAAAGAATTTAAGCCAGCTTAAACCCATCGGCGGTGAAGAAGCGATACGTTTTCTGGCAAAAGGGGGATTCATTTTACCGTCACTCATGTCCAAAGGCGGCGAAAGGCAAACTGGTATGTCCAAAGTTCAACCACGAAGCTCTACACGTCCGGCGTCAGAGACTGGTAAAAGTTCTGGCAAAACCCGAGAGGAAGCGCGAAAGGACTTAATTGAGAATTTAATTCTAGTCGCGCCAGAATCTATGAGTGCTCGGGTTGAGCAGCCTGGCGTGGCGGACAACATGTTGAACAATTGGTACGCTATGATGGGAGAAAACGTTAAGTGGACGTTTGAGGTTTCCGCAACGTCTGATAAGTTTACTCGAGAGATAGCCACCCACCCGTTGCCCGCCGTCCTTACTACTCCCCTCACGCTAGGGGTATATGACGGTACCACGGATCCGGAAGACTTCCTGCAGCAATTCGAACACGCTGTCAAGACGCAGCATTGGGATAACTCGACGGCGTGCCACATGTTCCCGGGACAGCTCCAAGCCGTCGCGAGAGAGTGGTTTGCCAAATTACCTGCCTTGAGCATATCCAGCTACACGGACCTCAGAACTAAGTTTGTGCAACGTTTCCAGAACTTTAAATGCACCGAACTGACTCACCTAGATGCGCACAACATCAAGATGAGGTCGCGTGAATCCCTAATGAATTTTACTTCCCGTTCACAGCGGAATGCCAAAAAATTCCAGATCTGCCTGAATCGCAGCAGATCTCCGCGTACATCATGGGAATCTGCCAAACTCGTCATTTGTCATTGGTAAAATCGATGCGGCGTAAGTTGCCAAAAACGTACTTTGAAGCTGTAAAAATGGTAAAGGATTATGTACGTTTCGAGGAATTTGTAGACGCTGCCGTTGGGGATCACGGCACAACGGACCGGAGCGATAAAGACGACAAGGGAAGCAACAAAGGTAATACAGGTAACAAGTATAAAGGAAGTGGCAGCGGCGACAACAGGGGCTACGGACGTTCCAGTCATAAATCTGACCACCGTAACAGTTACCCTCCTTATGAACGGTACGTCCCCAAGTGGTTGTCGGCAGAAGAGGAAAGTTTGGTCAAGTCATTGTCAAAAAAACCTAAAGAAATTTTGGCAACGGAAGAGATAAGTAAAGATTTCCCGCCACCAAAGCCGATGTAGCCACGTTTCGCTGGTGATGAAAGTAAATGGTGTATTTTTCATGAAGATAAAGGTCACGACATAGACAACTGCAGGGAACTAAAGAAGGTGATAGTTGAACGGCTGAAACTGGGGGAACTTGACCATCTTAAACCGTCGCGTTTCAAAGTCCCCGGGGTAAAGAAATTTGCCTGGCAACGGGGAAAAGAAAAAGCTCCAGAAAAGCACATCCACATGGCACAAATGTGGCATACGGGTCACGTTCGTAAGGCGAAAGTTTTGGAGGAATGGGAATGTGCCCCTATCACGTTTCCTGCTTTTTGGAGAGTCTTTCCTACCGACTTGCCCGTAACGATAACTACCACGGTAGGACGATGCAAGGTCTCGAGAATTTATGTAGATACGGGAAGCGCCGTTGACGTCTTATATGAACATTGCTTCTTACAGCTACCACAAGATATGCAAGACAAACTAAAACCCCCACTCTATCCCGTCGCGGGATTCACAGGCGAAACGACTTGGCCTCTGGGTCGAGTAAGCATTGACGTTACGTTAGAGGAAAATACGAAACGGCGAACGGTAGCTTTAAACTTTGTGGTTGTCAGAAGCCAGTCGAAGTACAACATTATCATGGGACGGGAAGCGTTGTGCGAATTCGGTGCGATAGTATCAACTGTGCATGGCATGATGAAATTCCCAACTCCGTTAGGCGTTGCAACTGTTTTCTCTGATCGGGTTTCGATTGTGGTCCAGGTCGAACAGCCGCTACATCAGATGGCACCGATTGAGCAAGGGGGAAGCGTTATCATCAACCATTCCTTTCTTGAGAAGGAAATACAGATTGGACAAACACTATCCGACGCAACGAAAAGTGCGTTATGTGAACTCTTGGAGAACAACACTGACGTGTTTAAATGGCAAGAGTCAGATATGACGGGAGTACCTCGTACCGTTGCAGAACATCGTTTAAATGCCAACCCGAGTATGACTCCAGACAAAAGAAATGGGGCATGGCCCCAGAACGTAGCGTCGTCCTAAGGAATGAAGTGGAAAAGTTGGTACAAGCAGACATACTGCAAGAGGTTAAGTACCAAATATGGGTTGCCAATCCAGTACTGGTCAAAAAAGCGAACGGCTCGTGTCGGATGTGTGTCGACTTCAAAGACATCAATAAGGCTTGTCCCAAAGACAACTATCCGCTACCAGAGATAGACTGGAAGGTAGAGTCGTTGGCGGGCTTTCGTTTCAAATGTTTCCTTGATGCTTACAAGGGCTATCACCATATCCAAATGGCGGAACGCGACGATGACAAAACCGTGTTCCACACAGATCAAGGCATTTTTTGTTACAAAAAGATGCCCTTTGGTTTGAAAAACGCCGGCGCAACGTACCAACGGGTCATCGACGCTGCGTTCAATGAACAGATCAGTCGAAATGTGGAAGCATATGTCGACGACATAGTAATCAAAAGTCACACCGAAACGGACCTTTTGAAGGACATTCAGGAAACGTTCGACTCTCTACGAAAAATCAACATGAAGCTGAATCCGGAGAAGTGTAGTTTTGGATTCGAGGAGGAAAGTTCTTGGGCCACGTCGTCACAACGCGTGGTATATGGGAAAACCATAAGAAAATTCAAGATATTGATGAAATGGCAGCACCGCGAACGAGAAAGGAGGTACAAAGTCTGAACGGCAAGTTGGCAGCGTTGTCCAGATTCCTGTCAAAGGCGCCAGAACGGTCACTTCCATTCTTCAAAGTGTTGAAAGACAACGTGGGACAGAATTTCGACTGGACTCCTGAAGAAACGACCCGTCCATATTACTATAAACGCGGTACGTTATTCATTGGTCCCATAGTGAGGTATTTGACCTCTATATGATACGTTTTAGAAAATATTGCATTTGTTTCTAAAAAAAAAAACACACCATTATTATACATAATGCATGTTTTAAACAAGTGGGCGATTATTTAAGAAATATTCCCCAAAATACATCGGTTTCCAAATACTACACACGTGACATAACAGTCGAATATAATACATGAAAAAGGTTTTATTGAATGCAACACTTTATTTAAACCAAAGCATGAGACTCCATGCACAGCTTGCTCAGATAATGCAACAGCGGAAGACTTTCTTAAGGACATGAGAATAAACATGCTTAAACAATCAACACAAAGGTTGGTGAGATATATAGGTTTAGCATCGATATAAATATAGACCACAAGATTTCATAGTTATAAATATATGTACACTCGCAAGTGTATAAAAGTAGTCTATAAGTTGTTGAGCGCTTCAATAACCATACTTAACCATAAATGTAGCATATTCCCTTTATTATGAAATCTCTCTACACTGTACTAAGTGTAGTAAAAATGAAGTACTATACAACCGTTTACGATACTAGAGCGACTAGCCCGGTTGGGGTTGTCATACCCGATAGATCTATCAATAGGATTCGCGTATACATGTTCTTACAACATGTAAATATTAGTTACCAAGCTATTAGGGAAGATATGCAAAGTGGTACAACTCAACGTATAATATATTTTAAGTACTTGTGTCTATGACGTAAAACATAAAATGCATGTATTCTCATCCCAAAATATTTGTAGAGTTTAAAAATGGGACTATATACTCACAGTAGTAAAAGTATATTAATAATAAGTTTTCAACTTATTAAAAATATGACCGTCGTCCTTGGATTCACGAACCTATAGCAATAATAACGATTCAGATAATAATACGACATATGAATAAAATAAAGCAAGTTTATAGAATACTTATATAATAATTTTTAACACTTTATGTTATAGTCCATTGTTAGTAGTCCTTTGTTAGTAGTTCAAAATAGTCCGAAAAATCCAACAGTCCAATAATCGGTATATATATATAATCTTAGAATTACCCCCCACGATGTATTGTATACATATTGTCTTTGCATCAACCCAGATACGTATTGTATATGTATTGTCTTAGAATTAACTAAGACGTATTGTGTACGTATTGTCTTAGGATTTATCAAAACGTATTGTATACTTATTGTGTTAGGATGTACCAAGAATATTATTATACATATATATACAATCACAGAATTAACCAAGATTATAACATTTTATTATACTACTGATAACATGTCCAAATATATATAGGATATAGGAAAGGTTAACAAGGATATGGTTAATATAGTTTTTATAATATAAAATTTCGTCCATACAACGTTAATTTTAGCAGATTTTGTTTTGCTCGACAAATATTCATTACAACTCCGTTTAAAGTGAATCAAATTGCTATGGATTCCTTAAGAAGTAAATTTTACAAAACCAATTCGAAAATTTCATCCCAAGTAGTAATTTTTAGAGCTTTACCCTCTTTTTGTGTCGGTGGACAGATTTGGAAAAATCCCGGCATCCACCCAATATATGATTTTTGATAAAATACTTCCACTTTGTCTAAAATCATGAAAAAAATACTAGAAGTTTTATTTACATATATTAACATATTTCCAAAGTCTTAGCCTCGAACTCAAAGTCTTAGATAGGTTTTTAATTCCCAACCCAAAACAGCCCGCTTTTTACCGAATGGAGATTAAAAGATATATGTTAAGTTTCAAGGTGTTCTTCATATGTACAAGTTATAAGTTCTTATATTAACTTAATATAACATCATAATACATATAAATAAGTGTTATTAGAGTTAAGTTAGAAAGATTAGATTAGTTTTTCAAACAAGCTTGGTGTTCACCAAAACAAGTTCTAGTTTTTACAAGTTTTATAAATATAATAAGATAGCAACTATACAAGGAATTGAACAAGGATTTTGAGAAGTATTTTACCTTGATTATGAAGAGGAAAGTTGCTGAGATTAAAGTATGATATGAGAGCATTCAAGTGTGTGTTTTTAGTTTAAGAAAATGTGGAGTAAAAATGAGTTAAAATGGTCCTTATTTATAAGCTTATAATTTTGGCTTTTTAGTGAAAATATCTAAGATAAGTTAAATTGTATTAAGTCATGCATAATATATTAAATTGATTAGGTCATGGATGACTTATTACACAAATAATTTCAGATTTCTATTGGTATATACCAATAGTAAATACTTCTAGAAGCTGTGTATAATACGGGTAAAAATACCTTATGAATGCGAGTAGAATTTTTGAGGAAATTGAACGGAAATACGAGTATAGCTATCCTTTATATGTATTGGTATATTATAAAGTGTATTCAATACTTGTAAGGATGTATTTACACTCGTAATACATTATATGTAAATACATTTTAACATAAGTTAATTACGTCGTTTAAATAGTAATATATATATTGCTTGAAAACACTTTAAATTAGTAGTATGAATATATATATATATATATATATATATATATATATATATATATATATATATATATATATATATATATATATATATATATAAAATACTTTGTTAATATACTTAATGAGATATTTAATTATCATATTTTCAAGTTAAATATATGTAAATCCATATATATACACAATAATTAAATAATTAAACAATTAAATCAAGTTATGACGTTCGTGAATCGTCGGAATAAAAGGGTGACCAAAAGCTTGTGTAAAACTATTTCCGGAGGTTCAAGATTTATTAAAATTCATTGCTTATCAAGTCGGAATTATATAAAGATTAAGTTTAAATTTGGTCGGAAATTTCCGGGTCGTCACACCTGAAGCGGATCATGCTTTCCAGGAAATGAAGGCCTTGATAAGGACGTTGACGGCACCAGTGCTGGGTAAAGTAACCGTTCCGTAATAATTTTTTACGAATTTATAAATATTGTAATGCTAACATGTTAAGAGTTCTCAGGCGAAACTTTGACAATTTACTTGGCGGCGGGAACTGAGGCTGTTAGCTCAGTGCTCGTCGCGGAGCGTGGAGGCACGCAAATGCCAGTTTATTTTGTGAGCAAAGTGCTACAACATGGTGAAGTCAACTACAAATCGATTGAGAAGCTTATTTTCGCGTTGGTCCACACCGCAAGACGGTTGAGACGGTACTTTCAAGCGCACCCAATGCTGGTGCTAACTGATTCGCCTATTAAACAGGTACAGTACGGCGATTGAGACCGGAGTACCTTGGAGGAAATTTATTCTAACAAGTTTTTCATGCAGGTATTGAGCAAACCGGAGGTTTCCGGCAGGCTAGCCAAGTGGGCAATCGAATTGGGTGAACATGAAATCCATTACGCCCCCCGTACCGCTGTTAAAGGCCAGATTATGGCAGATTTTATGGTTGAATTCATATGCGCCGCGCCACCAGCGCCGGTCGTCAAAGAAGTACCAAATATCGTCACGTGGGAACTATTCACTGACGGAGCATCGAGTTCTGACGGAGCGGGTGCAGGTCTAATTTTAATTGGCCCTGATGGAGAGGAACATACCTACGCATTGCGTTTCAAGTTCCCCACCTCCAATAATGAAGCAGAATATGAGGCATTGTTGTCTGGTTTGAGAATGGCTGAAAAGATGTGAATAAAATACCTAAAGGTGTCGGTTGATTCCCAACTCGTGAGGAATCAGATGAACGGGATGCTTGAAGCTAGGGATCCGGCTATGCAAAATTATTTGGCATTGGCAGAAGAAATGGCCAAAAATTCGAGCGTTTCTCAATAACGCAAGTGCCGAGATCCTTGAACAAAAAGGCTGACGCACTCAGCAAACTCGCATCAAGCGTGTTTAGCCACTTCACCAAGGACGTTTGGGTGGAGGTCCTTAGTCAAAAATCCACTGACGTGGTACAGGTATCGACTCGCTTCAATAACAAACACGCTATACGCATAATCTGTTTAAAACAACGTACACATGTCCTGATTTTCTTGCAAAATAATCACAGGAGGCAGCCACTGTAGAAGAGGTCGAGACGTGGATGAGTCCCATCATTACGTATCTCAAGAATGGGACGTTGCCATTCGACGGGGCAACGACACGTAAGATTCGTATGAAAGCACCTATGTACATGTTAAGGGATGGAGTTCTGTTCAAGAAATCCTTCATGGCACCGCTTTTAAGATGTGTCGGCCCAAGTGAGGCCGAAACAATCGTAAGGGAGGTGCATGAAGGGACTTATGGCATGCATGTAGGATTTAGGACCGTTGTGGGGAATATAATGCGGCTAGGGTATTTTTGGTCGTCCATTGTGACGACTCCGTCAAAACACTTGACGGCACCGTCACTTGGTCCCACAGCTTGATCGAAACTCTATATGAATTTAATAAAACAACCTTGCATTCTTTATTTAAAAATGATTTCCTATAAAGGAAATCTACTAAAATTTATAAGTTTAGAAAAACTATACAATAATACTTTAACCAAAAGTTGACCAAAACAAAGTCAACAAACAACCACTATTTAATGTAACAAAATAGAATGCAAGTTAATGTTTAACAAAAGCTGCCATCATAAATATGCAGACTCTCTAAGCACAACGGAAGCAATCAATCATGAACCTGAGAATAAAACATGCGAGTAACTGTCAACAAAAATGTTGAGTGAATTATAGGTTTAATATTGCCAACAATATTTAATTTAAACAATAAAAATTTATGTTTGAAAACATAAAAGTCCTTTTTAAACCACCAAATTATATGCTAGAAAACACATAATAAAACATTATTCCATTTTTCGTGAGCCACCTGGTAACCACTTAACCCTTTATTTACCCTTGCCAAACACAATAAATAATATACACCGAACAAGTGTATCTACAACAAAATACGAAGTACTAAACATTCCGATAACAAATTGCTAGCGCGACTAGCTCGAAATGGGGTTGTCAAACCCGATAGATCTATCCATAGGATTCGCGTTCACCAGTAGAAACCAGTGATTACAGTTACCAGACTAGGGAATATTTTTGTTCAACTCACAATGAATAATTTAAACCAACTTTCACTTGTGTCCAGAATATAAAATAAATTGCATGTATTCTCATCCCAAAAGATTTAAAATATAAAAATGGGACTATAACTCACCTTAATAGCAAACGAAGTAACCACACAAACATGCGAACAGCAAATGAAGTAAAGCGATCAGGAATGATCACAACGCCGACCTATAAAAAAGCAGGTCGATATAAATAACTAACTTAGGTCAAGTCTTAGTATGATAGCTATTGTACATGTTGCAAGTAGACATAGAACAACACTCAACATGCATCGGTTTGATCGAAACAGCGTACGGACACACACTTTCTATTTTTAGAAAGTTTCTATTTTTAGCAGGTTTCCATTTTTGGAAAGTTTCTATTTTAGGAAAGTTTCTATTTTTAGAAAGTTTATAAGTTAGGAAAGTTTCCTTAATTAGAAAGTCAACAAAAGTCAACTAAAAGTCAAAGTCAACCAAAAGTCAACTCAAAAGTCAACCTTAGTCAAACATAGTCAACGTTAATTTTAAAAGTGTAAGTTATAATAATAATGTAAGTTATAATGTTTATTAAAGTTAAATATGTCTAATTATGTCGTAACATAGGTTTAATGAAATTAAAATGAATTATTAAAGTTAATATAAGTTTAAATGATATAATTAATATAACATAAGTATTTAAATAAATTAATTAAATATTAGTCATAATATAAGTATTATTAATTAATAATAAATTTTAAATCATATCATAAGTATTATTAATTAATATTGAAATATTAATCATATCATAAGTTTCTAATTATAATTATTAAATCATAAGTATTTAATAATTAAATTATAATTAAATAATAACCAAGCCTTATAATAATTAATTAATTATTTAATCCTTATTATAAGTCTCATTATAATAATCTCATAATACAAGTTTAATACTTACCATAAGTATTTTCCATTAATAATAAAAGTATTATTAATTAAAAGTTTAATTAAAATTTTAATTAAATCATAAGTAATAATTAAATGATATAATAAATATATATCATAAGTCTTAAATAATAATAATTACTTTTTTATCATAAGTAATTAAATGATAATGAAATCCATTATTTTTATCATAAGTTCAATAGTTAATCATAAATTTTAAATCAAAAGTTCATCGGGTCGTATCTTGAGCCCCGGGTGTCGGTTTTCAGCGAGCCTTACATATATCTCTGCCTAATCAAACCACCTGACACTTTGGTACACTCAAGAACACACCAAGAACAGGCCACAAGTCGTGATATACAGCCAATACACTACTTGGAACTTCAATTTAATCAAAAACGTGTTTTAGACGTAACGGGTGATTCGTGGCTCGGATTGAGATGACCCGAACATGAAAGTTCGCCCCACCATCAGTCCTAACACACTAACACACCCTAAAGTCACCAAATATGATCACAAGGTCGGACTAAACCTGGTTCATACCAAAATCACATTCAATCTTAATAAAATACCACTTTGATCATAACTAGGGTTCCGGGAATCGAAACGACATGAATCCGGTGTCTAAAATTAATGTCTTGATGAGAGGAACTCATTTATATACTTTATTTTAACTTTTATATCAGTTACAAAGTCAGAAACACACGAAAAAGCTGCTGTCCAAATTATATCAAACCGAAAACATATGTTTACGAGTAATTCTATGCATACAAACACCATTACAACAACAAGTAATCATCATACTATTAATTTATAATCAACATACAGAAATATAATGAAAAATCAAAAGTTCTAGGGTTAGGGTTTATACCCTATTCAAGAATTGAATGGTATGAACGCGTAGAGATCGTTGTGTAGAATCCGGTTATGTGAATGACTTGATGATCCAAGCTAGAAATCAAATGATGGTGATGATGTTAGAGGTGATAGGTGACGGCCATGGGAGAGGAGGAGAGGAGAATTGAGAAAAAAAAAATGTGTTTAGGGTAGAATGAAGAGTAGTGATTAGGTTTTGATCAATAAAACTTCAAGTTTGGGAAAATGGCACAATACCCCCTACCCTATGGTATTTTCGGCTGAATTATGAAGGGTGGACCCCAATTGTGGGCCAAATTGATAAATGAAAGAAGTCTTGTGGCTCGAATGCCCGAACGAAGCCCGAAACGCGAAAACACCGCTACGCGATTGATTTTTCGGAGAGATAACAAATACGCGACGAATAAAATATATAAACACTATATATAATCATATGACATCAAAATATCATATTTAAGATAATTTGGATTTAAAAATCCGAAAAGCTTGACCGTTGGTTCGAAAACCGAAAAGATTCGTCGGATAGAAATCCGCGACACGTAAAAACGTATAACTTAAAATATGAATACAAATATTCACATAGCACATAATAATTAATATATTATTACAAAAATAATAATATAGGTCATAGAAATGACTTGGCACGAATAACAGTTAACGGTCGTTAAATAATTAACGGTAAAAGATAACGGAAAAAGTAGGGTCGTTACAGTACCTTCCCGTTACGGAAATTTCGTCCCGAAATTTAAGCAGGTGCAGGGGTTGACTCAACATTTGGGAACAAATGCGGGTACTTCTGCCTCATCTAATCTTCACGCTCCCAAGTGATCTCGGGACCGATTCGTTCCATCTAACTCGAACAATAGGAATTCTACTCTGTTTAAGAGTCTTAACCTTTCGATCCATAATTTCAACAGGTTCCTTAAAAGAAAAAGTAGTTTCTTATCAACATGAAGTCCCTCCATAGGAATGGTTTCCTCGGCCTCGACCAAACACTTCTTTAAATTCGATACATGAAAAACATCGTGAATAGCACTGAGTTCTTGTGGCAATTTCAAACGATAAGCCACGGGTCCAACTCTCTCAATAATTTCAAAAGGTCCAACAAATCGAGGATTCAACTTTCCCCCTTTTACCAAAACGTATCACGCCCTTCCAAGGCAATACCTTCAACATAACACGATCACCGACCTGAAATTCAATATCGTTCCTTCTCTTATTGGCATAGCTCTTTTGCCGACTTCTGACGGTTCTCAATCCTTCCTTAATCTGTACGATCTTCTCGGTAGTCTCATGAATAATGTCTGGACCTGTGAGTTGAGCATCCCCAACCTCATTCCAACAGACAGGAGACCTACACTTTCTACCATACAGAGCTTCAAACGGTGCGGCTTTAATACTTGCATGATAGCTGTTGTTATAAGAAAGCTTAGCCAACGACAAGTATCTATCCCTACAATTACCAAAATCAATTACGCACGCCCTCAACATGCCTTCTAACGTTTGGATGGTCCTTTAATTCTGACCGTCCGACGGTGGATGATAAGCGGTACTCATATCCAATTTAGTTCCCAAAGCATCTTGTAAAGACTGCCAAAACCTCGCCGTAAATCGACTGTCTTGATCCGAAATAATAGATACAGGAACACCATGCCTCAAAACAATTTCCTTCAATTATAAACGGGTAAGCTTCTCCCTCGAATCAGTTTCCTTAATCGGTAAGAAATGAGCTGATTTTGTGAGTCGGTCACAATCACCCAAATGGCGTCGTAACCACCCACAACTCACAATAACTTCGTAATAAAATCCATTGTAATACCTTCCCACTTCCACTCGGGAATCTCAGGTTGCACCAAAAGTCCAGACGGTTTCTAATGTTCAGCCTTAACCTTAGCACAGGTCAAACAGTTAACCACATACGTAGCCATATCAGCTTTCAAATTAGGCCACCAATACAGCTCCTTAAGATCATGATACATCTTTCCTGAACCAGGATGAATAGAGTACCCATACTTATGAGCCTCATCTAAAACAAGTTTCGTAGATCACCAAACTTCGGAACCCAAAGGCATCCCGCAAAAATTACCGAGTGCCATCGGTTCTTACCTCAAACTGTCTACTTAGGCCTTTGACCTTCCCGTTACGAAATTTTCCTCCTTCAAGGCTTCTTGTTGAGCTGCAAGAATCTGCCTTGCGAGGTTTGTTCGTATGGTCATATTCAAGGCCCTAAACTTACGAGGTTCAACTCTCTCTTTTCGACTCAAAGCATCGGCTACAACATTGGCCTTTCCAGGATGATATAGAAGTTCAAAATCATAATCGTTCAACGTCTCAACCCATCTTCACTGTCTCATATTTAGCTGTTTTTGATCAAGAATATGTTGAAGACTTTTGTGATCAGTGTACACTGCACATTTGACCCCATATAAGTAATGTCTCCAATTCTTGAGTGCGAATATAACAACTCCCAATTCTAAATCATGGGTTGTATAATTCTCCTCATGGATCTTCAACTGACATGACGCATATGCAATAACCTTCTTTCATTGCATCAAAACACAACCAAAGCCTTGACGCGAAGTATCACAATAAACAACAAAATCATAATTACCCTTAGGTAGTGACAATATCGGAGCGGTAGTCAACTTCTTCTTCAAAATTTGAGAAGCAGTCTCTTGTTCATCCTTCCACTCATACTTCTCCCCCTTATGCGTTAAAGCAGTCAGAGGTGTCGCTATATGAGAGAAATCTTGAATGAATCTTCTATAATATCCTACCAATCCTAGAAACTGACGGATCTGAGTAGGAGTTTTCGGAGTTTCCCACTTTTCGATCGCCTTAATCTTAGCAGGATCAACTTGTATTCCCTGTTTACTAACAATGTGACCAAAGAATTGAACTTCTCTTAACCAGAAAGCACACTTAGAGAACTTAGCGTACAACTCTTCTTTTCTCAATAGATCAAGCACTAACTTCAAGTGTTCTTCGTGCTCTTCATCATTCTTAGAATAAATAAGGATGTCGTCGATGAAAACAATAACGAATTTGTCCAGATAGGGTCTACACACACGGTTCATGAGGTCTATGAACACAGCAGGTGCATTTGTCAATCTGAACGGCATAACAAGGAATTCAAAGTGACCATAACGGGTGCAAAAAGCAGTTTTTGGAACATCAGATTCTTTAACACGCAACTGATGATAGCCGGAATGAAGATCGATCTTAGAATAAACAGACGAACCTTGAAGCTGATCGAATAGATCATCGATTCTCGGAAGAGGGTAACAGTTTTTTTTTAACAGTAAGCTTGTTCAATTCACGATAATCAATACACCATCGGAACGATCCACTCTTCTTCTTAACAAATAAAACAGAAGCTCCCCAAGGGGACGAACTTTGATGAATGAAATATAGTTGCAACAATGAAGGAAGAAATATATGGAGTAGTCACATAAGTGGCATAGATATTTAAGGCAATTCTCTCAAAGGAGATAACGAGGATCATGGATTTCAAAGTAAATTTTCATTACATTTCTGAAAGGAAGACGTACGAAAGGTGTGATGTTTCAACGAGAGTGAACTCCCTTGCTCAATGAGCGAGGAAATCTAGGATTCATCCATATTCTTAAATTTATGTGCGGATGAAAAGAACGCGAATCATGGGTTATAAAGAATGGCCGACTCCAGGTGGGATGAATCTCCAAAAATAATTTCGTGCACCTCAAAGTATTGAATCCTAGGATTGATGTTTACGAGGGTGTTGCGGTTGACAGCGAAAATTGAGAGTAGAAACTCCTCAAACGGTCTAGAGTAATATATATCCATGATACCCATTATAACAACAGTTGGGGTAGAAACCCACCTAGCGCCTTTTCTACAATAAGGTGACCATCGAGGGTACCCCAGAAAATTGATTTATCGGTCCGCGTTTCGGCCATGTCCAACCATAAGAGATAAAATCTAATGAGCGCAAAGACTCTCCAACAAATTTACAAAGCCGGCCCCCAAAGTGGTGTATGAGTTTCTATCAATGAACTTAATGGTAAGTTTCATCCTTAAACGGAGGATGAGGAGAACTGTGATCCAAACACTCGGTAGAGTAATGCGAAAATTCTAATGTAATCAATCAAAGGAGTTTTGAAAAAGCTTGAAACGTCTGATGTAACCCCATAAATGGAACGAAGCTCTTAGTAAATTTAGAAGTATGTACAACGTGTACCATTTTACGTAAATCAATTTGAGTTAACTAAACAACTCAACAAAAGTGGTTTTTAAAAATAATTTTGAAGGTATAATTTAGTGTATAATAGCCAAAATAGGTAAGGGTAAATTAGTCCATTTGAATTCATACGTACATATATGATTTTATAAATAGTATACATGACAAAATATTTCATTACTTCTATTCGCCCATAAATCTCGTGAGAACCGCCCAATTGCACAAATGTGTAAAAATTTTAATGAAAAGCAGGGTATCCGCATTACAGAGGTTACGAGTTGAAGTAAGATCGTTAAAGCTCGGGTGATGGACTTGAATCGTCTTGCGACATCTAATCAATAAATGCTACGAGGTCATGAAAACCAATGAGTTAAATATTGTTTTGACTATTATCAGGACATAAGTCCTTGGGCCAAAACTCTTCACGTGCGAAGCTGTCACTAACAAGCGAGTTATGAATGATAAAACATAGGGTAAGTAGTTCGGTTAAGACGAGTCTCTCGTATATCAACAAATAAGATAATGAGTATCTTCCTTACTCATGTAACAACGTTAGAATTTCCGAATGAGTGGTGTATAAATTTTCTCTGACTCGCTTTCTATTCCTCATGTCACAATATTGGGACTTTTTATGAATTAACGTAATATAATCACGTTGGCCTGACGCCATTATATTTCACTAACTCATAGTTCCATTCCAATATCACTACATAAGGTCAGGACACGTGGTCAACCTCGAATTTCAACACAATTTCCCTAAAACAATTTCTTAACAACGTGCTAAGGATAGCACAAGAGACAAAGACATCGAAAGTAATGAATAGGAGTAATGGTGACATGAAAATGTCTTCGAAGTACCAAGAATCTCTAAAAGTCAAGGATGACGTTTTTCGGTTCAAAAACCAAAGCACATAGGCACAACGGCACAATGGCATGTAATGTAACAAAAATGTTATATACCCAAACACAATAGCTGACATTGAAATGCCGAGCCTTTAGAAGTCAAGAATGACATCTCGCGTAATATAACTCAAACGTTATATACATAACCATAATAGATGACATAGAAATGCCGAGAATTTTAGAACACCTAATGTAACTCAAATGTTATATCAATAAACACAAATTATGACATAGAAATGTCGAGAATTTCAGAAGTCAAGAATGTCACCCCCCTCGGTTTCACTAACCGAGGTGTTCCCATAAAAGATGAACTCGCATGAGTCGGAGAATACGTTTAAATCGGAATGGGAGTTCCTCCCGGATTCAGAACATAATAGAAATGTATGTATGATAACAATATACATACCAATACGATACAAATAATCACATATAGTAATATATAATAGGCCGGGCTGTAGACTAGACTCACTAATGCACCCTATTGACTCGGGTAACGACATCAATGCAGCCTAATTCCCTATAACCAGGGCTCTGATACCAACTGTGATGACTCTGTCAAAACACTTAACGGCACCGTCACTTGGTCCCACAGCTTGATCGAAACTCTATATGAATTTAATAAAACAACCTTGCATTCTTTATTTAAAAATGATTTCCTATAAAGGAAATCTACTAAAATTTATAAGTTTAGAAAAACTATACAATAATACTTTAATCAAAAGTTGACCAAAACAAAGTCAACAAACAACCACTATTTAATGTAACAAAATAGAATGCAAGTTAATGTTTAACAAAAGCTGCCATCATAAATATGCAGACTCTCTAAGCACAGCGGAAGCAATCAATCATGAACCTGAGAATAAAACATGCGAGTAACTGTCAACAAAAATGTTGAGTGAATTATAGGTTTAATATTGCCAACAATATTTAATTTAAACAATAAAAATTTATGTTTGAAAACATAAAAGTCCTTTTTAAACCACCAAATTATATGCTAGAAAACATATAATAAAACATTATTCCATTTTTCGTGAGCCACCTGGTAACCACTTAACCCTTTATTTACCCTTGCCAAACACAATAAATAATATACACCGAACAAGTGTATCTACAACAAAATACGAAGTACTAAACATTCCGATAACAAATTGCTAGAGCGACTAGCTCGAAATGGGGTTGTCAAACCCGATAGATCTATCCATAGGATTCGCGTTCACCAGTAGAAACCAGTGATTACAGTTACCAGACTAGGGAATATTTTTGTTCAACTCACAATGAATAATTTAAACCAACTTTCACTTGTGTCCAGAATATAAAATAAATTGCATGTATTCTCATCCCAAAAGATTTAAAATATAAAAATGGGACTATAACTCACCTTAATAGCAAACGAAGTAACCACACAAACATGCGAACAGCAAATGAAGTAAAGCGATCAGGAATGATCACAACGCCGACCTATAAATAAAGCAGGTCGATATAAATAACTAACTTAGGTCAAGTCTTAGTATGATAGCTATTGTACATGTTGCAAGTAGACATAGAACAACACTCAACATGCATCGGTTTGATCGGAACAGCGTACGGACACACACTTTCTATTTTTAGAAAGTTTCTATTTTTAGCAGGTTTCCATTTTTGGAAAGTTTCTATTTTAGGAAAGTTTCTATTTTTGGAAAGTTTATAAGTTAGGAAAGTTTCCTTAATTAGAAAGTCAACAAAAGTCAACTAAAAGTCAAAGTCAACCAAAAGTCAACTCAAAAGTCAACCTTAGTCAAACATAGTCAACGTTAATTTTAAAAGTGTAAGTTATAATAATAATGTAAGTTATAATGTTTATTAAAGTTAAATATGTCTAATTATGTCGTAACATAGGTTTAATGAAATTAAAATGAATTATTAAAGTTAATATAAGTTTAAATGATATAATTAATATAACATAAGTATTTAAATAAATTAATTAAATATTAGTCATAATATAAGTATTATTAATTAATAATAAATTTTAAATCATATCATAAGTATTATTAATTAATATTGAAATATTAATCATATCATAAGTTTCTAATTATAATTATTAAATCATAAGTATTTAATAATTAAATTATAATTAAATAATAACTAAGCCTTATAATAATTAATTAATTATTTAATCCTTATTATAAGTCTCATTATAATAATCTCATAATACAAGTTTAATACTTACCATAAGTATTTTCCATTAATAATAAAAGTATTATTAATTAAAAGTTTAATTAAAATTTTAATTAAATCATAAGTAATAATTAAATGATATAATAAATATATATCATAAGTCTTAAATAATAATAATTACTTTTTTATCATAAGTAATTAAATGATAATGAAATCCATTATTTTTATCATAAGTTCAATAGTTAATCATAAATTTTAAATCAAAAGTTCATCGGGTCGTATCTTGAGCCCCGGGTGTCGGTTTTCGGCGAGCCTTACATATATCTCTGCCTAATCAAACCACCTGACACTTTGGTACACTCAAGAACACACCAAGAACAGGCCACAAGTCGTGATATACAGCCAATACACTACTTGGAACTTCAATTTAATCAAAAACGTGTTTTAGACGTAACGGGTGATTCGTGGCTCGGATTGAGATGACCCGAACATGAAAGTTCGCCCCACCATCAGTCCTAACACACTAACACACCCTAAAGTCACCAAATATGGTCACAAGGTCGGACCAAACCTGGTTCATACCAAAATCACATTCAATCTTAATAAAATACCACTTTGATCATAACTAGGGTTCCGGGAATCGAAACGACATCAATCCGGTGTCTAAAATTAATGTCTTGATGAGAGGAACTCATTTATATACTTTATTTTAACTTTTATATCAGTTACAAAGTCAGAAACACACGAAAAAGCTGCTGTCCAAATTATATCAAACCGAAAACATATGTTTACGAGTAATTCTATGCATACAAACACCATTACAACAACAAGTAATCATCATACTATTAATTTATAATCAACATACAGAAATATAATGAAAAATCAAAAGTTCTAGGGTTAGGGTTTATACCCTATTCAAGAATTGAATGGTATGAACGCGTAGAGATCGTTGTGTAGAATCCGGTTATGTGAATGACTTGATGATCCAAGCTAGAAATAAAATGATGGTGATGATGTTAGAGGTGATAGGTGACTGCCATGGGAGAGGAGGAGAGGAGAATTGAGAAAAAAAAATGTGTTTAGGGTAGAATGAAGAGTAGTGATTAGGTTTTGATCAATAAAACTTCAAGTTTGGGAAAATGGCACAATACCCCCTACCCTATGGTATTTTCGGCTGAATTATGAAGGGTGGACCCCACTTGTGGGCCAACTTGATAAATGAAAGAAGTCTTGTGGCTCGAATGCCCGAACGAAGCCCGAAACGCGAAAACACCGCTACGCGATTGATTTTTCGGAGAGATAACAAATACGCGACGAATAAAATATATAAAACTATATATAATCATATGACATCAAAATATCATATTTAAGATAATTTGGATTTAAAAATCCGAAAAGCTTGACCGTTGGTTCGAAAACCGAAAAGATTCGTCGGATAGAAATCCGCGACACGTAAAAACGTATAACTTAAAATATGAATACAAATATTCACATAGCACATAATAATTAATATATTATTACAAAAATAATAATATAGGTCATAGAAATGACTTGGCACGAATAACAGTTAACGATCATTAAATAATTAACGGTAAAAGATAACGGAAAAAGTAGGGTCGTTACATCCATGTACCGTGACACAAAAGAGATCATCAAAGCTTGTGCTTCATGCCAACGTCACGCCCCGCAAATTCACATTCCGGCGTATGAGCTAATTCCTGTGACGTCTGCTTGGCCCTTTTACAAATGGGCAATTGATTTGGTAGGCCCCTTCCCGGATGGAAAATACTTGGTCGTTGCAATTGACTTTTTCACCAAGTGGGTTGAAGCCAAACCTTTAAAGAGCATAACGGGTAAACAGATTGTGAATTTTGTTTGGGAGGAAATCGTGTGCCGTTTCGGAATACCACACGAAATTGTAAGTGATAACGGTAAATAGTTTGCTCACGATCCGTTTCGTTCATGGTGTGACGGGTTGTATATCAAACAGACTTTCAGTTCTATTGCCCATCCGCAGGAAAATGGGTAAGTCGAAGTCACCAACAGGGATATCGTTGCCGGGATAAGGGCAAGGTTGGACACGGACAGGAAAGGTTGGGCATATGAGCTTCCACAAGTATTATGGGCGTTCCGAACCACGCCAAAGGGAAGTAATCGAGAAATGCCATTTAGCCTTGTATATGGTACCGAGGCAGTGATACCCGCTGAAATTGCTGTCCCAACCCAACGAGTAGTACAATTCAATGATGAGTCCAACGTCATTAGCTTGAGGGAAAATTTGGACTTGTTGGAGGAAAGGCGTGACGCCGCCGCTATCAGGGAAGCGTCAAACAAACAGAAAATTTCCAAGTATTACAATCAACGTGTGAAGGAACGTACTTTCCGCCCCGGTGATTTTGTGTGGCATAATAACAACGCCAGCCGGGTCGAGAATACTGGAAAATTGGGACCCAATTGGGAAGGCCCGTATGTGATTGCATATGCACTTGGCAACAGAGCGTATAACCTAAAGACGCATGATGGCAAATTTGTGCCGCGTACCTAGCACGCAACCAACTTAAAGAAGTTCTATGTTTAAATATTTCGAATCGTTTCATTGTTGAAAATTTTTCTTTTTCATTCTACCAAGTTTGTGATTGATCACCACAAATGTAAGCGCATCGCGCATTAGACTTCTTTGTTTTCAGTTTTCAATTAAATGCATTTTTTCAATCTTCATTACTAATGTATTGTGCAACTATTTTGGCCGCGCTTTGGTGTTATAAATGTAAGTCCACTCACAAGTTACTTATGCCATGAACAAAGACATCATCTAATCTTTTGGATGGCATTAGCGACACTAGGCATATTGGAGGTATGCCTAGCCCTCGGAATGGGATGCCTCCGGATTTCGTATCCGTCGCATTAATCCCAGCACTAAGTAGATGAGTGCAATGTCTACAATCACCAAGTGTAACCTTGATAAACGGTACGTTGCCGTGACGACGGTACGTACATATTTATATAAACATGTTTTAATTACAGTTGAAACACACAAGTAAAATAACAAGAATCATAAGGAATTGATATTTCATTGATTTAATTACAACCATTACATTAGGAACAAAATTGAATACAGAATTAAAAAAATCCCTACAACTACGGGATCATCTTCTTCACTTTGGCCAAGGTAAGGTCCGATGTCGACCCAATCTGTTCAATAAACAGCACCTTAATGGCCGCGCAGGCATTGACCGTCGCATCATGGAGGTCATAGGCGTCCTCATCCGCCATGTCTCGGATCGCCTCCGGAATTGGCTCTGCTATTTCAACATGTTCCACCAACGTGGTGTACGCGTCCAAACGCTCCACCTTCCTTGTAGCGTCAACCAAATTCTGAAACGTCTCCTTTACCTCCAGCCCCTTGAGAGCCTTGAAAAAAATAGAGGGGATAAGGCTGCAAAGCTCTTGAAAATCGTCTGCTACCTTTCGATTGGCAGCGGACAACTCTTGGTTCTAGGCGGTGAGGAGATCCTTGCGGGCTTTCTCCTCCGCCAGCTCTTTATGCGCCGCCTCCAGGTCCTTTAGCGCAGTTTGTTCTTTTTCGGCGTGCAAGGCCATCTCTTTGATAGCCTTTTGTGCCTCCCTTAGGGCCTGTTTCTTTTCTACCTCTGCTTCGGCAGTGGCTTGCTTAGCCCGCTTCAGCTCTTCCCTAACTTGGACAATTTTAGCATTCAGCTCTTTACCGTCGGCTTCAGCGCGGCGGGCGCATTGATCCAGTTCAATGGTCCGCTGAAGCTCGTCGCGGGTCAACTCCAACCCTTCGTAGATATGTTGAACCCTGGTGCGGCGGGCGACACTATCAGGCATTTTTCGGACCGCCTCATAAAGCACCGGAGGGCAAATCCATTGCAGATACTCAAACTGCGACAGAGCGTCGCTGTGAGACACGTTCCACATGGTCTCCATGTGGCTGAAGGTGGGTTGTTTCCCAAAACCAGGAGAATAAGGCTCCTCCAAAGAAGTGGAACGTTGGCCGGACGCGTCGCCAGAACCGGATGCCGTCAGCTTGTCTTTTTCCGACGCCTTTCCTTGGGCGTCAGATGAATCTTGAAGATGGAAGATAGGGACTCCCATGCGTAACCCTGGAGAAATAACAAACTTGATTAGTTTCTCCCATTGGGATTCTGGTGACGTAGTGGGGTTATTATCAGGGTTTTCATAATACCCACCTTGGCTGGGAATCTCTTCAAAAGTTTTTAAGTTGCTTTCTGCAAATTCTCGCTGCGTTTTCCTCTTTTTGTGACCGCCAATCGGGACGGTCACTTTTGGGGGAGAATGGGGGCATTTCTGCTGTTGTAGTTGCTGTTCCGGCTGAATTGTGGGAACAACGATGGATATCGGATCCGGATTGGTGACAGGAGTTGAGCCAGTTGTAGGTTGTGTTGTTGCTACGTCGTTGGCAGCGTTGGTGGATGAACCAGCAGCAACATCATCACCCTTCAAAGGATGACCTTCCGGAAGGTTGGCCTTTGGGAATCTCTTGAAGGAAACGCCATCAAGAGTAGGGTAGCGGAGAACTCTGTTGAAATCCATCTCTACAAAAGAATATGAGTTAGAAAAATTACAAGAGCAGAATACTTACAAGTTTAAAGACGTAACGGGACGAAGAGCATACCCCTTCCGTCGCACATGATCAATGGCACTATGTCACTCCATGGCCAATAATGATGAACATTGCAGAGTTTCAGCATCACCTCGCCGTAAGGACGCATCTCAAGCGTAGCGTCCTTACACAAATTAAAAAGCTCCCGCTCCCCTTGGTTAAGGTCTGGAGTCTTGGAGACGTCTGGAGAATGCTTGGAATGCCATTGTGCGAGGTGGACACGCCCTTCGCCCAGCAGATCGATCCCGGCAAAAAAGAACATTCCCCTCCAATCATGGAGGGACGGAGACTTCTTAGTGGTAAAGTTACACTTTTTCTTAAAAGTGTACCACCCCTTTCCGGAAGCAGTGAGTTTGAACGTTGCTCAGGAAACGTTCAGACTCGCGGGTCTATTTTGTGCTGATAATGCTAAAAACGAACATATATTTCATAGCAGTATTCCTCAAGAAAGACAAGCTTTTAGTTGCAATTGTTCTATTTACAAGTGATATTCGTTTAAATAATAAAAGGTGAAGACAAAAGATAGATTCGACGATTTGAAGATGCAAACGACCAAAAAGCTAAAAAGTACAAAGTACAATCAAAGTGGTTTAAATTATTGATGAGAAACGTCTCAAAATTACAAGAGTACAAGATGCAAAACACAAAGTACAAGATATTAAATAGTACGCAAGGACGTTCGAAAATCCGGAACCGGGACCAGAGTCAACTCTCAACGCAACGGACCGAAAATTACAAGTCAACGGAGTATAAGAATATAATATAATTTATAATTAATTATATATAATTAATTATATTATATTATAAATATTATAAAAATCAAAGCCGCCCACGTTTTTGGTACATTATGAGCTGTCACAGAAGGCCATGCGATCGCATAGCCACAAAGCCTATATCACATGCTTTCGCATGGTGGCTAAAGTCATGCCACATCTATAAATTCAGCATTTTTCGGACTTTTTGTGTACTCCTTTTTCATCAATTATATATATATATATATATATATATATATATATATATATATATATATATATATATATATATATATATATATATATATATATATATTTATAATTATAATTTTAATTTTAATTTAAGATTAATAATAAGGGTATGTTAGCGAATGTTGTAAGTGTGTAAGTCGAAATTCTGTCAGTGTAACACTACGCTATTATTAATCATTGTAAGTTATGTTTAACCTTTTTAAATTAATGTCTCGTAGCTAAGCTATTATTATGCTTATTTAAGCCAAAATAATCATGATGTTGGGCTAAATATTAAGATTGGGTAATTGGACTTTGTACCATAATTGGAGTTTGGACAAAAGAACGACACTTGTGGAAATTAGACTATGGGCTATTAATGATTTTTATATTTGTTTAATTGAATGGTAGTTCGTTAATTTAATATAAAAATTACAATTGGACGTACCTATAAATAACCACATACACTCGATCGGACACGATGGGCGGGATATTTATAATTACTAATAATCGTTCATTTAACCAGACACGAGAATGGATTAATAGTCAATGGACTTATTAAAACAGGGGTGAATTTTACAAGGAAAATTGGTGTAATTAAAGTCCCCAATTAGTTGGAATATTTGACTTCGGATATAAGGATAATTTGATGAGGACACTCGCACTTTATATTTATGACTGATGGACTGTTATGGACAAAAACCAGATGGACATATCGAATAATCCAGGACAAAGGACAATTAACCCATGGTAACAAATTAAAATCAACACGTCAAACATCATGATTACGGAAGTTTAAATAAGCAAAATTCTTTTATTTCATATTTCATTGTACTTTTATTTACTGTCATTTTATTTAATTGCACTTTTAATTATCGTACTTTTTAATTATCGCAATTTTATTTATTGTCATTTTATTTATCTCATTTTAATTTATCGCACTTTAATTATTGTCAATTACTTTACGCTTTAAATTAAGTTATATTTATTTTTAATATTTTACATTAGGTTTTAACTGCGACTAAAGTTTTAAAATCGACAAACCGGTCATTAAACGGTAAAAACCCCTTTTATAATAATAATGCTACTTATATATATATATATATATATATATATATATATATATATATATATATATATATATATATATATATATATATATATATATATATATATATATATATATATATATATATATATATATATATATTTATATTTATACAAATATAGTTTTAAAAATATAGCGTTAAACTTGGCTAGATCCCTGTGAAACGAACCGGACTTACTAAAAACTACACTACTGTACGATTAGATACACTGCCTATAAGTGTTGTAGCAAGGTTTAGGTATATCCACTCTATAAATAAATAAATAACTTGTGTAAAATTGTATCGTATTTAATAGTATTTTGTAGTAAATATATAACTATTTCGTATACACCTCTACGCACATCAAGTATTTTTGGCGCCACTGCCGGGGACTGCTTAAACGCCGGAAGCGAAATGCTATATATAAAAAAAAATTTAATTTACTTTTGTAAAAACACGTTTTAAAAATACAAAAATATAAAAAGAAAAACAATATATATATATATTTTTAAGAATTGTTCAAAATATATAAATTATAAAATATTTCTATTTCTATTTTTAGTTTGTAAAAATATAAGTTTTTATTTAATTTATATAAATATTTTATATAAATATTAAAACAGAAAAAAAATTAATAAATAGAATTCGGGCCTGGTACTGTAGCAGCCCAAATAATCTGGCCCAGTTTCCTAATTCATGCGACCGCATGGAATTAATAAAGAAACCTCATGCGATCGCATGAGAGGTTCTGACACGCTCAACTGAACCTGGTACTGCAATAATTACGGAGTATTAATTATTATTATTATTATTTAACCCTAATTAGGGTTACTTATTATAATAATTTAGTTTTAGTTTTTAATTAATTTGTATTTTAAGTTAAAATTAGTTTTATTAAATATATAAACTTATTATTTTTATAAAATAATAATATAAAAATAATATTTTTATAAAAATAAGTAATTTTATTATTTTTTATATCTTTTTATAAATTGTATATTTTAATCATTTATTAGTAATATTTATATTTTTCTCTCGTAATTAGTTTTAAGTTATAGTTTTTGTCGTAGTTATTTTTATTTCTAGATTTTTAGGTTTTGCCGTAAAATCCATTAAGTGCTTTTTCTTTAGACTAAGACTTAAGCGCTTTTGAATTTCGCGACGCCGTTTTAAGTTTATAAATTTTAGTACTTTTTAAGTTATTGCCGTTTTGGGTATAGAATGCCTTTAAGCTTTAATACCTTTAGACGCAACTTTTAATTCTTAGATTTTAGACTTTTAAGTTTCGATGCGCTACGTTTTTTTTATTATTTTTTGACCTTTTATTTTTCGACGTTTTTCGACGCGCTCTTTTTCTTTCTTATTTCTCTACGCTCTAGTTTTTAGGATATAGAATTTTCTATTTCTTCTCTAAAATTTCTTTAAATTTCGACGAAAAATTATTTTAAGTGGTTAAATTGATAGACATCCAAAATTTTCTGGTTCGTAGTAATAGTTGGATTTGTTAGTGGCGAGTTGTGGGCTTCCGATTTAAAGGGTCCTGGCTACCTGCTGCATCTATTCGCTATTCGAAACGTGGGCAAAATCAGAAAAGTCTATTAATTTGATAACTTATATAATTTTTATTTTTATAACTAATAGGATATTCAGTGAATGCACCGAGCAAAACGTTCACCGCCTTTCATACGTTCACCACCTGTAACTCGATCAAGACATCTAGCCAATATTGTCGCCGTTGATTTTTCTTTAGAATCATCATCCAGTCGACCAAGTACTCCAATTCAAATTTCCGATAATCCATTTTTTGAACCCGACCTCACAATTGAGAATCCCGAGGATATTCAGGGACAATTCAGAGATCCTGAACCACTAATCATTCCTCCTGAACCACAAATCACTCACCTAGAAATTGTCGAGGAAGAAACCATTAAGTCAGAATCCTCTAGTGATTCAGATTCAACAAATTCAATCATGGAAAATCAGGAACCTCTAAGTATGGAAGACCGAATAAGAGCTAAACGCACTGGCCAAGGTCATGCAATTACTCAACCAGACATTAAAGCACCAGATTATGAAATCAAAGGACAAATCCTACACATAGTAACTAATCAATGCTAATTTAGTAGTGCGTCGAAGGAAGATCCAAATGCACATCTTCGTACCTTTAATAGGATTTGTACTCTATTTAAAATCCGAGAAGTTGAGGATGAACAGATTTATCTCATATTATTTTCCTGAATTTTAAAGGGAGAAGCCAAAGATTGGTTAGAATCGTTACCTGAAGGGGCGATTGATACATGGGACGTTTTAGTTGAAAAATTTCTTAAACAATTATTTTCGACATCTAAAGCCGTGAGACTTCAAGGAGAAATTGTTACATTCACACAAAAGCCAAATGAAACTTTATATGAAGCGTGGACAAGATTTGGAAAGTTATTGAGAGGATGTCCGTAACAAGGTTTAGACACTTATCAAATAGTACAAATATTCTACCAAGGATGCGACATCACTACAAGAAAAGACATCGATATAGCAGCTGGTGGTTCTATTATGAAGAAAACCGCAACTGAAGCTTACAAAATTATTGATAACACTGCTTCCCACTCACATGAGTGGCATCAAGAAAAATATATCATTAGATCATCTAAAGCGGCTAGAGCCGATTCTAGCCATGACTTTGATTCCATTTCCGCAAAAATTGATGCTGTCGAGAGACGAATGGAAAAGATGACTAAAGATATTCACTCAATACGAATTAGTTGTGAGCAGTTTGGCGGACCACATTTGACAAAAGATTGTCTCGGTAT